>NW_016107448.1:835039-883840 GCF_001604975.1 Cebus imitator
TTTTTTTTTTTTTTTTTTTTTTTTTTTTTTTTTTTTTTCTTTTTCTTTACCTATGTGTCCAAAGCATGAACCAGGCATGGACACAGATCAAAAGCCAAGCTGGGATGAACAAGGGGTTGCATTGTCCCTGGCTGATATGAGATGGGCACCACCAGTCAGATGCCACTCTACCCAAGTCAGGGACAAAATTCTGCTTTTGTCAATGTTTTCCACTGAAGTTGTAATTTGTAATTTCGTGAAGTTTGCTCATATTGGGTTTGTGTTTTCGTTAGTTTCTCTCTTTTGTGTTTCTTCAATGATTTTTAGTAAGAAAAGCGGGAAACTCTCTACCATTCATCACATCTACTTTTCAATCTAACACATTTGTTAGTTTTTAGATTTTTCTTGATATGTGGGATTAGTTTGTAATCCCTATGGGCTATAAACATTTTCTTCCTTATTTAGCACATTTTTGATACTTAGAATATATAGTAGACAATATATTTTACATATATTAATTGATAAATACAATATATTACATAATTTTCAGCTGAAAATTAAAAATATCAATGTGTATATCCTTGATAATAAATAAAGTTTTATATCTGAAACAATCCAAGGAGATTCCTGCCCCTTCATTGTCTTTTAGAAAACTCAACATCAGAAATCAGGAAAAGGATGTGATGGAACAAATGAGAAGTCATACTATATTGCATTTACCTTGAAGCTTATTAATATTAAATCCATCTTTTGGGATGGGGCAGGGAATCTGGCAAATGCATGAAGTCTGGAGCAGAATAATGTATGGGAAGAAATAAAGGAGAGGAAATTATTTATATAAGAAAATTATTGGATGCTCTATGTTGAAGTCCTAACCACCAGTGCTTCATAACTACCTTATTTGGAAATTAAGTCTTTGTCAATGCAGTCAAGATAAAGACGAGGTCATTAGGGTGGAACTTAATCCAATACAAGTGTCCTTACAAAAAGGGCACCAGTTAGAACATAGATGCAAACATTCACAGATGGAGGACCAGGTCAACTGATGCAGAGAGAATACCATGTAAAAATTAGAGTTATGCTGTCACAATTCAATAAAGTTTGGGGCTACCAGAAGCTAGGAAGATGCAAGAAAGAATTTCCTTATGGACTTCTGAGATTAAATGGCCTTGCCTATATTTTGATATCCTGTTTCTAGCCTCCAGACCTGTGAGATAATAAATTTCTAAGTCACCCAGTGTAGTACTGCCCAAGCAAACTAATACAGATGCCAAGAAGATTTTGATTGAAACAAATTTGATTTATAGAATTCCAAATACATATCACAAGATCTTGAGAAATATGAAATAACTTAGAACTTCCAAAAAAGTAACAAGCCTTCAGAAAAAAAATCACTATTTCAGAAACCAAAAGATACTCTGAAACAGGATTCTCTTCACAAATTTGTAGTGAAGCACATTTTCCATAATTCTTCTCACTCTATAATGCAATATAACTGTATATAGTAAATTCCCTGACCTCCCACTTCCACCTGATGTCTACAATTACCATCAGATTTACAAAATGCAAAGGATATTTTCACATTTTGTATTACTTTTCCTGTTATCAAGATAATTTATGTTTCCTAACTTAAGAAAGATTATACTCTTTGAGCTTTAAATTTCATGAATTCAAACTAAATATCCATATCTATTACTTTGTTCTAAAAAAATGTTTGCTATCTGAATAAAGAAGGAATTTCTTTGGTTTGAACTACTAGGATTTAATAAGGACCTTTCAATAGAATTTTGTTGGTATCTTGTTATTTTCAACATCAAAATTCAAATAGAATTCAAATAGAATTTTGATGTTGAGAACAACAAGATACCAACAAAGAAAAACATTTTAGAATACTAAAACTAGCACTTAGATCTTGTCAATTTGACAGTCCTTAGAAATGATGGAGGTTAATTTATACCATCTGTCAATCTAGTTGCTAAAAACAGAATAGCTTAGATAAAACTCATTTGAAAAACAAGCATTTCTAAATACTATTGTTCTTAAATTTGAAACTAACTAAATAAAGTAGATTTTTAAATAAAGTACTGGGAAAAAGAAGCAGGTAACTAACTCTTATAACCCTGTAGCTCATCAAAACTTCCTTGAAAGTAGATCTGTATTAATAGGATAATATTAAATCTCATCAATAATAACATTGAATTATTATATTAACTTGTCTTTGCAAGTTGCTTATAGCACTATTGATGCATAAAAAATTAAAATAATGCATTATAATTAGCCTAAAAGCAAAATGAATTTTCCTTAAAAAAATTTTATCACTTAGATTTACCAATCATAAATAGTAGATTTCAAATATATTCTTACTAAAATTTCATATTTTACCTTATAAATATACATAAAGAAAATACATTCGATACATTTTTTGGGGTTTTGGTTGGTTGTATTTGAGAAGGAGTCTCCATCTGTCACGCAGGCTGGAGTACAGTGGTGAGATCTTGGCTCACTGCAACCTTCCTCCACCTCCTGGGTTCAAGGGATTCTCCTGCCTCAGACTCTGGAGTAGCTGGAATTACAGGCATGCACCACCACACCTGGCTATATTTTTTTTGTATTTTTAGTAGAGACAGGGCTTCACCATGTTGGCCAGGCTGTTCTCAAACTCCTGACCTCAAATGATCCACCTGCCTATGCCTCCTAAAGTGCTGGGATTACAGGCTTGAGCTACCATGCCCGGCCTACATTCAGTAGTTTTATTCTCATTTTCTATGCTTTAAATATCTGATATTTTACTTAAAATACTTTATAGTTTGCTTTATTTTCCCTTTATTACCCAGGAGAATCTATCAGTAAAAAAGTTCTGTTTTGAAATAATTTTCTAAAGTCTAAATAACAAAATATGTAATTTTGCATGAGAAGGAAACAAAATGATAATATCTGCTTTTTCATTTTAAAACACGTGCTTAGGAAGACAATAAGCAATATTTTAAGTAAATTAAAATGGAATTTGCTTTTTACCGTGTCTCATAAATGCCAAACAATGAAATGATTTAGTTTTCAAAGTTATTATATCCCAATTGATCTTCCAGGCAGCAGACTTATTATCTGATTATGAAGATATGCACATTTATCAAAAGCTAGAACCATCTGTCTCAATTCTGTTTAATTTAATTATGTATTCATCATTTAGACAGTAAGCTTATGACATAAGCCTCTACAAATGAGTAATTCTATACTTATTATCACTAAAGAATGTGCACAGGCAGACTTCAGTCAACTTCTATTAGTCTACTTTGAAACTTAAATTATTCTAGCGATAGGCCACTGACTAGTCCATCATCACTGATATATGCACAAAAAGAAATCTGGCATTTTTCTCAAGAAACTTAAAACTATCAATTTCTGTCTTTTAGCAAAACAGATATACTTAGAATTTCTAAATATTTCTTGCATTGAGGGGTACATGCATTTAGACCCATATACAAATACTCAAAATTCTCATTTTTAGATAAAAAGTATTAAAACAAGAAGAAGATAATGATTCTTTAAAGCAATTTTCATAATATATTTGTAAATTTGTTACATTTTATAATTGTGGGAATATATCAACAATCCTGCTTAGCTAATTTGGTACAGAGCTTCAGATTAGCTATTGAATAACATTTTTCATTCTTTTCTATGTTGTGATTGATTATATTTGACGGAAATTAGTGAGAATATGGAGAATTACTTGCTGAAAACATTTAACCTCATTTATGTATCAGGAATTAAGATAAAAAATATATGACATTCTATTACAGGACTACTAAACTAATTAGGAAAGTGATATCTATGCCATCTCGTAAATAAGAGCATATCAAATTACTAATATGAATCCATGAATCTTGTAGATGTCACTTCTCTGTGCCAGTCATCATCATCACAGGTAACACAAACGATAAGCTCACAAATTATCTAAAATGAAAATTGATTCCCTCTATGGCTCTCTCTCTCTCTTTCTCGGTATGTATTGTTTTACCAGATGTGTAAAACTGTTTTTCAATCTAAGCTTCTATTTTAATTTAATAAGAATTTATGTGAAATTTTTAAGGGGAACTCAATTTCTAAACAAGAATATGTATTATAAAACTATTTGGGAATCTGGCTTTCTAAATTTAATCTATCTATGAGAGACTGATTGTCAAAATGGTTGCCATCTCAACAAAATTTGCTGGAAAGATAGAAACCAGGACCAGTGAGTGTGAGGAATATTTAGACTAGGCAACTAGGGTAGTGAATATCTTAAAATCAGCCCATCAGAGCAGTAGCAAACAGTGTCTTATTTAGCATCCAGAGGAGGCGATGCATTCAGAATTGCCCTTATCCATTTTTAGTATTTATGAAGAACATACTTTGAATAGGATACAGAACTATGAGAAAAAAAATGGAATATGAAGAAAGTTAGATAAGCCAGTACGGTTGGCCCTTGAAAAACGTGGTTAGGTCCACTCATACATATATATTTTTTCAAATAAATATATTGGAAATGTTTTTGAAGATTAGCAAAAATTTGAAAGAAACTTTCAGATGAGCTGTGTATTCTACATTTTTTTAAATAAGAAAAGTGGAGCTATGTCAGGAATGCATAAAAATCACAAAATATATAAAGATACTAGTCTATTTACCTTTTACTACCATAAAATATATACAAATCTATCCTAAAAAGCTAATCAAAACTCACCCACACAATTACAGACTACACAGGGAGCCAGTCACAGTCTACACTAATATAAACAAATGTTGAGCCAATATTCAGTCATAACTGCATAAAATTAACTATGCTACATACTGTACTGCTGCAATACTTTTGTAGCTCCCTCCTGTTGCTGTTGCAGTGGGCTCAAGTGTTGCAAGTATCTGCTTAAAACACTCTGAGACACTAATCATCTCTGCTTGAGCAGTCCCTCTTCCTAGTAAATTGCATATCACAGGGAAAAGTGACCTCTCATAGTTCTTGAGTGTTTTCATTATTTTTACTGCAGTACTATAAACTTCAAAAAACACCATGGAACCCATATGAAGTACCACTAGTGGGATGAAAGTGCTTCAAGGAAGCAGAGAAAAGACATGATATTACAAGAAAAAATTGAATTATTTGATATGTACTGTAGATTGAAGTCTGTAGCTATGATTGCTCATCATTTCCAAAATAAATGAGTCCAATTTAAGGGCTATATCTAAAAAGAAAAGAAAATTTGTAAATGTGTTGCTATAGCTATGTTAAAAGGCATAAAAACATGGTATGATTTGCAAAATGCCTTTTTATCTTGTATAAAAAATGCAGCTTTTATGTCGGTGCAGGATTGTGATAAGAAAGGCATACCTACAGACTGGAATACGATTTGAGAAAAAGCAATTATTAATCATTACATGACAACTTAAAGCAAAAGGTAAGCAAAAGATTTAAAGCTGGAGAGTTTAATGGGAGCAAAGGATGGTTTGATTATTTTAGAAATAGATTTAGCTAAAAAAAAAAAAAAAGTCAACATAACAGGAAGAGCAGCTTCTACTAACCAAGAGGGAGCAGATGAGTTTCCAGACACAATTAAGGAATTTATTGAGGAGAAAAGACATCTACCTGAACAGATATCTTTAATAGATATTGAAGTGTCCTATCCTGCAACAATAACCACTACCACCACAACAGCAGAAAGGCTACAAAAGATGCTTATTAGTAAGGAAGAGAAGCAAGTACCAGGTTTTATCTTGATGGAGATGCGGACTTCTGAACCAGTGCCAGACAATGAGGAATCAGATGTAAAAGAAACAATTTCCAGGGAACAAATTAACATGAGACAATCTAGCAGAAGAGTTCTGATTATTCAAGACTGCTTTTGATTTTTGTTTAACAACATGGACCCTTCTATGATATGGACACTGACAATAATGTAAACAGTAGAAGGATTGATATAGAAATATTTTTAGAGAAATGAAAAAGCAAAATTTAAACAGAAGTGATGATGTTTTTCCGTAAAGTTACATTATGTGTACCTGCCTCTACTGCTTCCCCTCCCACCTCCTCCACCTCTTCCACCTCTTACCACCTGGAACAATACCAATCCTGTCTTCTCATCCCTCTCCCTCCTCTGCCTGCTCAATGTGAAGATGAAAATTATGATCATGAACACCTTTACAATGATCTACTTCCACATACTAAATAGTAAATATACTTTCCCTCCCTTATGATTATTAATAGCACTTTATTTTCCCTAGCTAATTTTATTGTAAGAATACAGTATGTAATAAATATCAATATAACATGTAAAACGTGTTAATTGACTGTTTATGAAATTGGTAAGCCTTCTTCTCAATAGCAGGCTGTTTGTAATTAAACTCTTTAAAAATCAAAAACTGTATGCAGGTTTTCAACTACACAGGAGTTTAGCACTCCAGACACCCAGACTGTTCAAGGCTAAATTCTAGTTTGTTTTAAATCCTTCTTTTCAGAAAATGTTTCCAGCCGGCAGCTAAATTTATGAGTAACTGAGGCAACTCTCTTCAACAGAAATATACAAATGACAATATTATATTGAAACCTCAATTACGTAAACTGTAGTTTAAAACCCGTAGCAATGTGATAATACTTACCAGGATAACCAAAACAAAAACTAAAGGGTAAATTAAACAATGGTGATCGTTTCCCATGGCATATTTATATGAAGAGGCAACTTCGAACACCATAAATATAAACATCGAGGTGATGAGAGCAATTCAAAACTTTAGTTTTCTTGTGATGTGAGGACTTGTGAATATTTGTGATCATCAAGATTGACAAAGAGAAAGATCCAGGTTATATTTTTAAGTACAAGTCTTTGGTACCTATAAGAAAACAGAATAAATAAATGTGTTATTTGAGACCAAACGCTCTAAATTTTTAGTTTGCTTAATAACTAGCTTAAAAGATTCAATAAGTACAGATTTCTGCGTCTTTCTTCAAGGAATTTAAACATCCTGAAGCAGGTTGTAAGTGGTGTGTGCTTTGAGATTCACTATTCTGGGTAGAGTAAAAGGTCATTGCAACAGTTGAAAGGTTTTTCCTCACAACTTTTTGACTCTTTAGTCAGATTACATGCAAAATTATGAAAGTAGCATTAAGATTCAGGAGACTGAGAAAGGGTGTCAAAGGTGGCAACAAGTGTGTTGGTCTCAAAATTTAGTTTAATAGAAATTTAATTATTTATGTATTGAAAAGATATTTAAAAGGAGTTTTCCACTTTATTTATATTTGTCTAAACCTCTCTGAGACATTCAAGTAAAGGGATTAATTACCCTAACTGCAGATATACTACATTATCCAAGGCTATCCAAGGAATTAAAACAGTTTCAGGAAGTAAAGGAAAACACAATCAAATGGAAATGTAGAGGGTGCTATACAGATGCTCAAGTCTTTCGATAAATCACCTTTTCTTAATTTAATTATCTAAAACTTTTGAATTCTTCATTTGTCCCTTTCAGGAGAAGAAAATAGCATGTATATTTCGGGATAACATTATCTATAGTTCAGTCTTAGTCGGGGTAAATATGAAGCTGCAGCTTTAGAGGTTTCTTGTGTTAACTATCATACTCTGGCTCTCAGAGCCATGATATCTCTTCCATATCTCACTGAATCTATTGTTTTCTTGAGAGATAGGCTATAATAATCAACTGTAGAAAGTTTAAATTGTCATTTAAAAGTAAAGAACTTTTTAATCTTAGGACAATTTTATAATGCTGTGAGAAATTGTGCCCTGTCATTAAAGGTCCCATAAAATAAGCAAAAATTTTAAATCATAGATATGAAAACAGGAATTTCCTAGGTTCTCTTAATTAATCAATGTATTCTATCTTCCAAAACCTCATGCTAGTTAGCTTTTCAGTAAAATTAAAAAAGCTGTTTCTAATTAAATAATACTACATAAAAATACAGTTTATATTTCATTGTGTCACAATTTACCTTAAAATATAAATACATTATACATACACATATGTGTATATACACACACATTTAAAGTGTGTGCAGGTGTGTATATAGATATATGTTTATGTAGATATGTAGGTACGTATACATATATTTACATATATATATATATGTTTTTAATTTATTTTAAGGAGAAATTATACTCAATTTAATAGTAGAGCCAATAAATTCAATGTTACTTTTAATACTATCCTATTACAACAGGTGAAAATTAAAGTGGATGAAAATGAGCTTGCTGAGGATAGCTTTATGTTTGAAAACACAGAATCAATTGACAAATAATTGTCTCTATATAGGTCTTCTCTTTATTGGATCCTGTAATAAACATTTGAATGATTTTTAGGTGAATTAAAATAATGTACTTCTGTGATTGCAAACAAGGAAAATATAGCATATGCCATGAAATATATTTTAAATTGTTATATTGCAGATACAATCTTTAGAAACTAAATGTATAAACTGTCTTCTGGCTTATTTGTTTATTTATTTATTTTGTAAGAAGTAAAAGTCAGTTTTACTGTTAATCCTTTAAAACATAATCTCTCATTTTTCTCTTCGGACTGCTTTAAGATATTTTTCGTCTATGATTTTCATTAGTTTTTCCTGTTATGGGACCCTGGTATATACTTGTTTGGTAATTATGATTATTCTTAAATCTGTGGATTATTTTTTATAAATTTTTAATATTAAAAATCACTCAGCCATTATTTATATAATGCTCTTGCCTTTATTAGTTCTCATCTTTTTCTGAGACTTAAAATGCACATATGCAAGCTTTTTCACCATAAAAATACTTTTCTATAATGCTTTTATGTTTTTCACCATTTATTATTTTCATATATCATTCTGCATAGCATGTTGTTTTGACTTTTTCTTCAGTTCAAACTTTTCATGAGTTAAACTAGCATCCTAAATAAATCAACTGAGTAATTTCCCGTTATTATTTTTTCACTTCCATAATTGGATTTTTTTCTTTATTATTGTTTTCCCTTTTCCATTAAAGCTCAGCTCAACTACTCTAAAAAAATTATAAATTATTTATTTCAATTTTCTCATTATATAAAACATAATTCTTTGAAAGGCCATGACAAATGAATCTAGTTATTTAGATCTACTGTAGCTTTTTTTTTCTCTCGCTGTATTTGGTTTTGGTTGTATTGCTGTGAAGAATCTGCCCTCATGACCCTAATACTTCCCACCACACCTACCATCCAACATTGGAGGTCACATTTGAATATAAGGCTTGAAAGAAACAAAACATCTAAACTGTATAATTCCACCCCTAGCCCCACAAATCTCATGTCCTCCTCTCATTGTAAAATATAATCATCTTTTCCCCATAGTCCCCAAAGTCTTAACTCATAAGTCCAAAATCTCATCTGAGACTCAAGGCAATTCCCTTCCACCTATGGGCCTGTAAGATCATTAAGTTATTTACTTCAAATATAAAGTGGTGGTATAGGTATGAGTAAACATTCCCATTCCAAAAGGGAGAAGGGGGCAAAATTTCCCATGCAAGTCTGAAACTAAGCAGGGCAGTCATTAAATCTTAAAAGATACAACATAATCTCTTTTTTCTCCATGTCCCACATCCAAGACACATTGGTGCTAGGAGCGGGCTCCCAAGGCATTGGGCAGCTCTGCCTCTGTGGCACGGCAGCGGACAGGCTGCATGGCTGCTTTCATGGGTTAGAGTTGAGTGCCGTGGTTCTCCCAGACTCAGAGTGCAAGCTGCTAGTGGCTATCCCTTTCTCAGGCCTGCAGGGCAGGAGCCCTTTTCCCATGGCCCCACCAGCCAGTACCCAGGTGGAAACTCTCTGTGGGGATTCCAACCACATTTCCCCCTTCACATTGCCTTATTAGAGTCTCTTTTCAAAGACTCCACCTCTGTGGAAGTGTTTTTCCTGGGCACACAGGCTTTCTCATGCATCCTTTCAAATCTAGGTGGAAACTGCCAAATCTCCTTCACTCTTGCATTCTACACACCTGCAGACTTAGCATCATATGGAAGCTGCCAAGACTTACTGCTTCCATCCTTGGAAGCAGCAGCTGGAGTGGTACTTAGCAGCAGCTGGAGTGGCCATTTGACCCACGAATGGAGCTAGAGCTAGAGAAGCTTGTATGCAGGAAACAGTGTCCCAAGGCTGTGAAGGGCAGGAAAACCCTAGGTTTGACTGCACAAACCATTCTTTCTTCCTTGGCTTCTGAGCCTGTGATGAGAGGGACTGTCCCAATGACTTCTGAAACATCTTTGAGATTTTTTTCCATTGTTTTGGTCATTAGCACTTGGTACTCTTTTAGTCATATTAATCTCTTTCGGAAGAGGTTATGCCATACCCTGCTTATATTTCTCTTCTGAAAATATTTTTTCTTCTCTGCCACATGGTTGGGCTGCAAATTTTTCAAACTTTTACACTCTGCTCCTCTTTTCATTATAATTTCCAACTTTAAGTCATTAATTTGCTCCTGTATCTGATAGTAGGCTATTAGAAGAAGCCAGGCAAATTATTGAATACTTCATTATTTAGAAATGTATCTCTTCAGATACCATAAGTCATCACTTTTAGTTTCAAACTTTCACAGATCCCTAGGACACAATCACAATTCAGCCAATACCATTGTTAAGGGGTAACAAGGGTGATCTTTGTTTCTGTTCCAAATAAGTTTCTTAAGTCCTTCTGAGATCTCCTTATCCTGGCCTTTACTATCCATATTTTAATCAACATTTTTTTTTATCAAAGCATCTCAATAAGTCTCTAAGGAACTCCAAACTTACTCTTATTTTCCTGTCTTCTTCTGAGATTCCCAAACTCTTCCAAACTCTGTCCATTTCCCAGTTCCAAAGCTGCTTCTACATCTTCAGGTAACTTTATAGAAATACCCCACCTCTTGGTACCAACTTTCTGTTAACCCATTTGTGTTGCTATAAAAGAGTACCTGAGGCTGAGTAATCTATAAAAAGAGGTTTATAATGATATTTGGAAGGACAAAACATCCAAACTATATCAAAACAGAGTGGAGGACAAAACAAAGACAATAGAGAGTTTGAAGTCTGTAGCACACACAGCTACAATTATCCATAAACATTAATAACTCCTATAAAAATGTACATAAAATAACACCCTGAGAACTATTTATCTCAGTTATTTTATGATATATTCATATTATGCTCAACTTTTAACAAAAATAACTTAGAAGATGCTTAAATTCAGACAAGACACAGTCTGAAGAAACAAACCTGTCATTGTAATCATATTCTAATATGACATAGACTTTGATATTTTCAGACATAAAATATAGAATTATATATATATATTTCTCAATTAAAATTAGAAAAGACAAGAACAATGCAATGAATGCATAGAAAATGTTACAAACATAGTAGATACTCATTCCTGTATCTCAATAATCACGTTAGTATGAATGGTCTATACATACCATTTATAAGATAGGCAATATCAGAATAACTTATAAAAATAGAGGAAAATCCAATTATATATTTTCTCTTAAATGGCACTCAAAATGTAAAAACTCTGAATGGTTCAAAGTAAAGTAATGGAAAAAGATATACAATGCTAACTTTAACCAAATCCAAAACCAAAATCAACAACCTCGAGTAGTAAATTCAGACAAAGTGAAATTCAAAACAATGCAAGTTATTTGGGAATAAAAAATGGACTACATGATAATGACTGGAACAATTCTCCAAGAAGACATAAATGTCTTAAATGTGTATCCATATGACAAATGATCAATATATATGACCCAAGACTTGGTACAACCAAGAGGAGAAATAGTCAAGTCTACTACTACACAGTATAGAAGTAAGCACCCCTCTTTCAGTGACTAGTAGATCAAGCAGGAAGGAAATCGGTGAGGATAACATTGACCTCAAAAACACAATCAATGAACTTGATGTAATTAACAGTTATAAAATGCAGACTATTCCATTTTGTAACAACATAATGAACATTCATATCAAGCTCATGTGGATAGTCACTAAGTTAGACCACATGAAGAGCCATAAGAGAAACCCTAAAATGTATAAAAAATAGAAATTATGCAAAGTATGCTCTCAGATGAAGATGGAAGAGTGCATCAGCAATATATATTAGTGTTGGTTTCCCTCAACAATGCTTCATGTAGAGACTGGCTTAGTAAGCAGTGTCTTAATAATAGTTCAATTTACATGGACTATTCAAGAAACCATTTAAATGAACTGTGTTACTATTGCCTAAATGGTAGCAATACTTATAAATTATACAAATGTTTTGATGTAACAGAAACATTTGAATTGACCATATAGGTACAGATATAAATATTAATATTTATGAAAAGGATAAGTTCAACATAATAAGTGGTGTGAAAGGCAAGAAACTTGCTGTGATTTTTAAAAACTTAAATCACTACATACGCCCATTCTGCATAAGCAGAGCTAAAGATTTTTCCAGTCATCTTAGAAAATACAAAACCATAAATGACAATATTGGGTGTGTACAAGCTTTTTTGTATTTTGGAGATGAAAGTGGAAAATAAAGGTATTGATTACACAATATGTATTGTCATCTTTAAATGTAAATCATATTTGTTGAAAAAATCTTAATGAAACTTCCTAGAAGGTATTTTAGTAGCATCCCCTGGTGGATAATTGGTTTTATAATAGATGCCTAATTGAAGCCTGAAGTAAAAATGAAAGTTAATTATATTTTATTGAAAATAGTGATAGAAAAAAATCCTATGCTAATTATTCAACACAATTCTTTAACTAACTAAATGTTCTAATTACAAAAATAAAAACAAATCATATCCTATTCTGTAATTAAGAAAATAAAATAATCAAGGTAAGATATAATTACCTTCATAAAAATGAGAAACATATCTCATTTTCTCACTGAGTGTAATATTTGAGAATTTTTTAAATATACCAATGTTTAAAATAAACTTTTATATTTTATAAATTATAATGATATAATTTAAATAATTTATTTCTGTATGAAGTTTAGCAATTTCTTATTGTAAAGTATTAACTCCAAATGAATTTTATCAGATTTTGGATATGTGTTTAAAAATATTGTTTGCACTTTTGTCTAAACATAAAATATTATGAAGTGAAGATGTAACATAACTAAAACTTACATTATGTGATTAGATTATGTTATCATTTTACAAACATCATAAAGTGTATTTACACAAACCTAGATGGCACAGCTTACCACACAGCCAGGCTATATAGTATAGCCTATTGTTCCTAGGCTACAAATCTATACAACTTGTAACTGTACTAAATACTGTAAACAGTGATAAAAAATGGTATTTGTGTATGTAAATATAGAAAAGTTACAGTAAAAATACAGTAAAAAGATTAAAAATAGGCACCTACCATGAATAAAACTTGCAGAACTGGAAGTTGCTGTGGATGAAGCAGTGAGTGAGAGGTGAATAAATAAAAAAAACAAAAACAAAAGCAAAAAACAGTCTAGGACATTATTGTACACGAGCAGTGCCCAACCTTTTTTGGCATTAGGGACCAATTTCATGGAAGACACATTTTTCCATGGACTGTGGATATGGGGTATGGTTTTGAGACAAAACTGTTTCATCTCAGATTATCAGTTACTAGATTTTCATAAGGAGCACACAACGTAGATCCATTTCATGAGCAATTCACAATGAGAATCTAATGCTACCACTCATCTGACAGGAGGCTGGGTTTGGTGGTTATACTCACTCACCTGCCGCTCACCTCATGTTGTGCAGCCCAGTTCCTAACAGGTCATAGACCGCTGCTGGCCCATGGCCCAGTGGTTGGAAACTTCTGCTGTACACTACTGTATATTTTATAAACACTTTACATTTAGAGTATGATAAGTTTATATCTGGGTATGTTTATTTCTTTGTTTTGTGGGCCCTTTTTTGAGATGGGGTCTTACTCTGTCACCCAGGCTGGAGTGCAGTGGTACTATCAGGGCTCACTGTGTCACCCTCCCAAAGTACTGGGATTACAAGAATGAGCCACCATACTCAGCCTTTATTTCTTCAGTAATAAATTAACCTTAGGTTGCTATAACATTCTTACTTTAAAACATTTTTTAGTATTCAGAACTTTTTGACTCTTTTGTATTTTAAAACACAAACCGTGTAGCTATACAAAATTTTTTATTTCTTTATATCCTTATTCTAGAAGCTTCTTAAAATTTTTTAATTAATTAATTTTTTACTTTTTAAACACTTTTGTTAAAATACATAAACACACACCTAGCCTGGGTCTACATAGTGTCAGAATTATGAATACTGCTATCTCTCAGCTCCACATGCTGTCCGACTAAAAATACTTAGGGATAATCATATGAATGGAGCTGTCATCTCCTATGCTTTCTTCTGGAGCACCTTCTGAAGAATGTGCCTAAGACTATTTTACTGTTAACCTTTTAAAATAAGTGAAAAGCTACAGTATAAAAAATAAAATGCATAGTATAGTAATAAACTCATAAAATAGTTATTATTATCAAGTATTATGTACTGTACAACACTGTATGTGCTAAACTTTTTATAAAACTGAAGATCAGTGGGTTTATTTACATCAGCCTCACCACAAACATATGAGTAATGTCTTATGGAATAATGTTACAATGACTATGATATCACTAGGCAACAGTGACACCTCCACTAGAATCTTATGGGACCACCATTACACATGTGAACTATTTGTTGACCAAAATGTTGTTACATAGTGTGAGACAATACTTGGCTTTAACAAAGATTCTCCTTCACCAAGCTACATTCAGACTCCTTGGAACACTCTTCTTGACCAGGCCTTGGCTGTGGCCCTTATGCTGTCTCTGCTGCCTACTCCAGGCTTAGAAAGGAACTGTTTAGTTCGTTTTGTAAGAATCCTCACCCTTTTGATATATAATAACATTCCCCTCATATGTCTAATTCTTTTGCCTGTCTTTAACAAGAATCCTGTTTGGTCCATTTAACAACTGTCTCCCTAGGCTTGATGTTTCCTTTTAGTAATTTTCTATTCACTGACACTCTCATCCTGCTCCTTGGCTACAGACCTGCACTTTTCATTAACAATTTGTTGGGGTTAACCAAGATGGGTGAGTAGAAACAGCTGTAGTCTGCACCTCTCGCAGAGAAGTACAGTAAAAGTGAGTGAAATCTACACCTTTGAATGAGGCATTCAGTTTCTCACACTGGGATTGACTAAGCAGTCAGTGAGACATATGGAGAGTGAGGAAAAGCAGACTGGGGTGACAGCCCACCTGGGAATGGCATGGAGCAAAGAGAGCCCCAACCCAGAGCCAAGGGAGGCAGTGAATGATAGTGCAACCCCACCTGGGAATTCCCAGGGCCGGAGAATGCAAAACCTCCTGTGTCTCTGTGCATGCCCAAGTGCCCACAGGGAGTCTGCACAGCTTTGTTCTTTGAACCTAAGGCCCTGGTGGCATGGATTCATGAGGGGATCTCCTGATATGTGGGATGCAATGATCCATGGGAAAAGTGTGGCCTTCCCTAGGAAAGGGGTTGAAGCCAGGGACTGAAGCAACCCCATTCAGCAGAACTCACTCCTATGGCATCTCAGATGTTAAGACTCCCTGGCTTGGAATTCCAGCCAGCCAGCAGCAGCAACAGGCTGGAGACTGCCTGAGACAACTGATTTCCAATAGGAAAATAGTGGCCACCATTCTTTGGCTCAAGTTGGTTGTCCTGATTTGCTGGCTCTGGAGAGTCTGGGCAGTCCACACTGAGAAGAAATCCATACAGTGAAGCTCTGCTGCTGTGGCATATAATGGCAAGGCTGCTTCTTTAAGTGGAACCACAATGCATAACATACCTCCTTACTGGATGGGGCCTCCTTGCAGGAATTTCAGCAACTCCAGCCAGGGTGTTACAAAAAGAATGCTGATCTCCCTGGGACAGAGATCCTTGGGGACAGGACTGCTGCAGTCTTTGTGGTTCACCTGACTTATCATTTCCTGCCTGCTGGCTCTGGAGAGTCTTGGTGGTCTAGACAAGGAAGGTTCCCACCAACACAGTGCACCTGCTCCATCAAGGCACAACTCAACTGCTTCTTTAAGTTGATCACTAACCCCATTCCTCCAGAGTAGGTGCAACCTCTCAAGAGAAGTCTCCTGAAAACTCCTACAGGAGCATTCCAGCTGGCATCAGGTCAGTGTCCCTCTAAACGGAGCAGTCAGAAGAAGTAGCAGGCTGTTATCTTTACCATTTTGCAGACTTCAGTGATGATACTTACATGTGCAGGATGGATCCAGGTGATTAGGGTCTGGAGTGAACCCCCACCAAACTGAAGCAGCACTATGGAAGAGAGGCCTGACCATTAAAAGAAAAACAGAAAGCAACAACAACATCAACAAAAATACCCCACAAAAACCCCATTCAAAGGCCAACAACCTCAAAGAGCAAAAGCAGAAAAGCCCACAGAGAAAGAATCAATGCAAAAACAGTAAAAACTGAAAAAGCTAGAATGTGTTTTCTCCAAGTAATTTCAACACCTCTCGAGCAAGGGTGCAGAACTGGGCTGAGGCTGAGATGGCTGAATTGACAGAAGCAGGCTTCAGAAGGTTGGTAACAACAAATTTTGCTGAGTTAAAGGAGAATGCTCTAACCCAATGCAAAAAAACTAAGAATCCTAATACCACATTATAAGAGATGATAAGCAGAATAGCCAGTTTAGAGAGAAACATAAATTAAAATCTATACTTATAATTTATTTAGACAAAAATGGGTAAAGAGATTACCATTTTAAAATAAGTAAATATTTTTAAAGTAACTTTATGTAATAAATTAAATCATGAAATTTAATATGCAGGAACTACATATCCATGTTGCTGTTAAAGCGATATTGTGAGTCAATTCATATTTAAATGTTTTATGTTTAGTAACTTAAAAAAGAGGAAGTGATTTGAACAGATGCGGTCTTAGTGGGGTTTCATTATTTAAAGAATACCATATTGAGCCAACATAGGCCTAAAAATCAAGGAGAAAAATAAAGGATGAATTCTATGAAGCCCCAGAGGATGCTCAAAGTTGATTTATCATGTGGCATGCCAGGAAACCTCAAAAGATGATTAAAATATGTTAGTGTTTTCGTGCTAGAGAAAAGCACTGAAAAGCAAATAGTAAATTCCATCTTTCCCTGAATAAAAGGGAGTCTTTCTCTAAATTCAGTTCCACAACAGAAAAGGAGACGCCTCTATACCTGTTATAAAAGAAAACAAACTTTTTATATATAAATTGTGAGGCAACCATGCCCTGCTCTCCTTCCTTCCTTCTCTCTCTTTCGAGATCTTCAGTTGGCTTGAGTCACTGTCTTGGTACAAACTCGCTGCCTAAGAGTCCTAAAAGAAACTTTAACCACCAAATTATAGTACATTTTGGACTGTCCAGGAGCACATGGCCGAAAGCCAAAATTGACTGCTTCACATTCCAGCTCTGTCATTTGTGTTCATTAGGTTTGTGACCTTGATCAAGTTATTTAATGTATTTCATCCTCCATTTCCATATCTATAATAATAATAACTGTAATACCTACCACATAGATTATTATCATTAAATATATATTTGAAATCTATCATCTTTTTAATTAATCAATCATCGTTGAAGAATGTCTGGTACATACATGTTAGGCATTAAGATTTACTCAACACATATATTTGGAATGTCTCTTTTATCCAGGGTACTGTGATAAAAAGTTTAAATCTGAATTTTAAATTATTGCAGTTTAAATCTGAAGGCCTGAGAAACAGGAGAAATGAAGGCCTGAGAAGATTGCTGTGTTAGGTCACACAGTCAAGCAGAGAGACAGTAAATTCTCCCTGCCTTAACTTTTGGCTCTATTGGGCCCTCAGTGAAAAGGATGATGGACATCCATATTAAGGAGGGCTGTGTGCTTTAATATGCCCACTAATTCAAATACTAATCTCTCTAGAAATGCCCTCATACACAATCCAGAAATAATGTTTAACCAAGTATCAGGACATTCCCTTATGAATTCATGTTGGCACGTAAACTTACCATAATTCTCAAGTAGGATTGTCTCCAAAGCCAATATTACTGGTGTCCTTATATAAAGAATGCAACGTAAAGTGATTGACACATACAGAAAGAAAATAGCTATGTAAAGATGCAAATATTTGGGTTATATTGCCACAAACCAAGGAATGCCTGACTCCACCAGAAGCTAGGAAGAGACAAGAAAAAAATCATCCAGTAGATATTTGAGAGGGAGCATGACCCTGCCAATACATTGAAATCGTTTCTTGTTTTGTTTTTTTTTTTTCAACTTTTATTCTAGGTTCAGGGATACGTGTGCAGGTTTGCTATATAGGTAAACTCACATCACAGGGGTTTGTTGAATAGATTATTTTATCACACAGGTATTAAGCCTAGTACCCAATAGTTATTATTATTTTCCTCATCTCCCTCCTCCCTCCCTTTTTTCTCAAGTAGACCTCAGTTTCTGTTATTCCCTTCTTTGTGTTCGTGAATTCTCATATTCACCTCCCACTCGTGAGAACATCTGGTATTTGATTTTCTGTTCCTGAATTTGTTTGCTAAGAATAATAGTCTCCAGCTCCATCTATATTCCTGCAAAAGACATACTATCCTTCATTTTTATGGCTTCATAGTATTCCATGGCATATATGTACCACATTTTCTTTATACAATCTGTCATTGTTGAGCATTTAGGTTGATTCCATGTCTTTGCTATTGTGAATAGTGCTGCAATGAACTTTCATGTGCGTATGTATTTAGTGTAGAATAATTTCTATAGATCTGAGTTCATACCCAGCAATGGATTGCTTACATACAGCCTCCAAAACTGTTAAAAAAATTGTTTTTAAGCTCCCAATTATTATCGTAGCCCTAGGAAATTAACACAGGTACCCCTTGCATGTTCTCCCACACTGCAGTGTGTTCTTCTCATTTTAGCACTGATCATACTTAGTTACATTTTTTCATTTATCTGTCAGTGTTTTGCATTAGTCTAAGTATTTTTTAGAGAAATATCAAGTTTATTTTGTGAATTATTTAAGTTCTTGTACCTAACAAAAATCCTGACACTTTATTAATTTTATAAAATATTTCTTTTTGTAAATGAAGTAAATTAATTTCAAGTTTCAGAAACCTGAATGATATGCTTATGTTTCATAAAAGATAATTTGTATAATCCCAAGAAAATATGGGATTATGCAAATTATCTTTTATGAAATATAAACTTACCATGGGATTATGTGAAAAGACCTAATCTACATTTGATGTGTGTTCCTGAATGTGATGGGGAGAATGAAACCATGCTGGAAAACACACTTCAGAATATTAACCAGGATTTTCCCAACCTAGCAAGGCAGGTCAATATTCAAATCCAAGGAAATTTGGATTTGAATTTTTTCAGAGAAAAACATGAAGATATTCCTCAAGAAGGGCAACACCAGGAAAAGCACAGAATCAACAGATTCACCAGGGTTGAAATGAAGAAAAAAAAAAAAAAGCCTTCAAAAAAATCAATGAATCAAGGAGCTGGTTTCTTGAAATCATCAACAAAATAGAGAGACCACTAGCCAGACTAATTAAAAAGAAAAGAGAAAAGAATACAATAGATGAAATAAAAAATGATAAAGGGGATATCACCACTGATACCACAGAAATGCAAACTACAATCAGAGTTTACTACAGACATCTGTGTGCACATAAAGCAGTAAATCTAGAAGAAGTGGGTGAAATCCTGGACACTTACACCTTCCCAAGACTAAATCAGGGAGAAATTGAATCCCTGAGTAGACCAATTACAAGGTCTGAAGTTGAGGCAGCAATTAATAGCCTACCAACCAAAAAAAAGTCCAGGTCCAGATGAGTTCACAGCTGAATTCTACAAGATGTACAAAGAGGAGCTGGTACCATTCCTTCTGAAACTATTCCAAACAATACAAAAAGAGGGGATCCTCCCTTACTCATTTTATGAGACCAACAACATCCTTACACCAAAACCTGAAAGAGACACAACTAAAAAGGAAAATTTCCAGCCAATATACACGATGAACATTGCTGTGAAAATCTTCAATTAAATACTGACAAACTGAATCCAACAGCACATCAAAAAACTTATCCATCATGATCACATTGGCTTAATTCCAGAGAGGCAAGGCTGGCTCAACACAAGCAAATCTATAAATGTAATTCATGACATAAACAGAACCAAAGACAAAACCCACATAATTACCTCAATAGATGCGGAAAAGACCTTTGACAAAATTCAACAGCTCTTTATGCTAAAAACTCTCAATAAACTAGGTATCGATGGAATGTATCTCAAAATAATAAAAGCTATTTAGGACAAATCCACAGCCAATATTGTAATGAGTGAGTAAAAACTGGTACCATTCCCTTTGAAAAGTGGTGCTAGAAAAGGGTGCACTCTCTCACCAGTCTTATTCAACATACTATTGGAAGTTCTGGCCAGAGCAATCAGGCAAAATAAATAAATAAATAAATAAATAAATAAGTTTATTCAATTAGGAAAAGAGGAAGTCAAATTGTCTTTTTTTGTAGACGACATAATTGTATATTTAGAAGACCCCATAGTCTCAGCCTAAAATCTCCTTAAGGTGATAAGCAATTTCAGCAAAGTCAGGATAGGAAGTCAATGTGCAAAAATCAAAAGCATTCCTATTACACCAATAACAGACAAACAGGACCAAATCATGAGCAAACTCTCATTTACAATTGCTACAAAGACAATATCTAGGAATACAACTAACAGGGGACGTGAAAGACCTCTTCAAGGACAACTACAAACTACTGCTCAAGGAAATAAGAGAGGACACAAACAGATGGAAAAACATCCCATGCTCATGATTAGGAAGAATCAGTATTGTGAAAATGGCCATAATGCTCAAAGTAATTTATAAATTCAATATTATCCCCATCAAGCTACCAGTGACTTTCTCAACAAAATTGGATAAAGCCACTTTAAACTTCATATGGAACAACAACAACAAAAAAAACCCACATACCCAAGACAATCCTAAGCAAAAAGAACAAAGCTGGAGACATCACACCACCTGACTTCACACTATACCATAAGGATACAGTAATAAAAACAGCATGGTTGGTACTGGTAAAAAAAAAAAAAAAAAGAGAGAGAGAGAGAGAGACATAGACTAATGGAACCGAACATTGTCCTCAGAAGCAATTCCACACATTTACAACCATCTGATCTTTAACAAACCTGACAAAAACAAGCAATGGGGAAAGGATTCCCCATAATAAATGGTGTCGGGAAAACTGGCTAGCCATGTGCAGAAAGCTGTAACTAGACCCCTTTCTTTCACCTTACACAAAAATTAACTCCAGATGGACTGAAGATTTAAAAATAAGACCTTAAAATCCCTGGAAGTAAACCTAGGCAATACCATTAAAGACATGGGCATAGGCAAGGACTTTATGACTAAAACACCAAAAGGAATGACAACAAAAGCCAAAATAGACAAATGGGATCTAATTAAACCTCAGAGCTTCTGCACAGCAAAAGAAATGATCATTAGAGTAAACAGGCAACCAATAGAATGGGAAAAAAAATTTGCAATCTACCCATCTGACAAAGGGCTAATATCCAGAATCTACAAATAACTAAAACAAATTTACAAGAAAAAAACAAACAATCCCATCAAAAAGTGGGAGAACGATATGAACAAATGCTTTTCAAAAGAAGCCATTTACGCAGCCAACAAACACATGAAAAAATGCTCATCATCACTGGTCATTAGATAAATGCAAATCAAAATCACATTGAGATACTATTTCAGGCCATTTAGAATGGAGACCATTAAAAAATCTGGTGACAACAGATGCTGGAAAGGATGTGGAAAAATGGAAACGCTTTTACATTGTTGGTGGGAGTGTAAATTAGTTCTACCAATGTGGAAGACAGTGTGGTGATTCCTCAAGGATCTAGAAATAGAAACATCATTTAACCCAGCAATCCCATTACTGGGTATATACCCAAAGGATTATAAATTGTTCTATTATAAAGACATATGCACATATACATTAATTGTGGCACTGTTTACAATAGCAAAGACTTAGAACCAACCTAAATGCCCATTAAGGATAGACTAGATAAAGAAAATATGGTACATATACACCATGGAATACTATGCAGCCATAAAAAAGGGTGAGTTCCTGTCCATTGCAGGGACATGGATGAATCTGAAAACCATCATTCTCAGCAAACGGACACAAGAACAGAGAGTCAAGCACCGTTTGTTCTCACTCATAAGTGGATGTTGAACAATGAGAACACATGGACACAGGGAGGGACCATCACAAACTGGGGTCTGTTGGGGATTAGAGGGGCTAGGGGAGGGATATCGGGGGTGGAGGGAATGGGGAGAGGTAAAATTAGGAGGAATACCTAATGTTGGTGATGAGGGGATGGATGCAGCAAACCACCATGGCATGTTTATACCTTTGTAACAGTCCTGCCCGATTTGCATATGTACTCCAGATCTTAAAGTATAATAATAATAAAAGATAATTTACAGTTACTTCTTAAGAACAATTAATATACAATGTTTTGCATTATATTCTTATTTTTTAAAATAACTTTTTACTTTTAAACGTATTCCATGTAATCATCACCTAACTGAAAAAAAATTAATGCATAAACACAAATTTTAATATTTTAACATAATTTTATTTATAAAGAGACACAATTTAAATACCATAAAATTTACTCTTTTGAAATGTATGATTCAGTGGTTTTTCACAGATTTTCAAAGCTTTGTAACCATCCTCACTAATATTAGAGCATGTTCCCTAGCCCAAAAAGAAATCCACTACTTATTCACAGCCATTCCATTTTTCCCTTTTTAAAGCTGCTGTAAAATAACTAATCTACTTTTTGTTTTTAAATATCTACCTTATCTAGATATTTTACATAAATGGTATCTTACAATATGTAGCATGCTGAAAAGCAAGGAGAACTAATCCAAATCAAATTCCAAAACTGAAAAACTCGGAGTCCAATTTTTGAGGGTAGAAAGCACCCAGCCTGGGAAAAAATATAGGCCTGTAGGCTTGGCCAGTCTCTCCTTTTTATGTTTTTCTGCCTGCTATATATTTGCTGGCAGCTGATTAGATTGTGCCCACTAGAGTAAGGGTGGATCAGGCTTCTCCAGCCCACTGACTCAAGTGTTAATCTCTTTTGGCAACACCCTCACAGACACACTCAGGATCAATACTGTGTATCCTTTAATCCAATCAAGCGGATACTTAGTATTAACAATCATAGCAATATTTTAAGTTTAGGGTACCTAAACATAATTTGGTTGCTGAACTACCTTAATATTTGATTATCAAGCTTTAAATGTTCAATAGACAAGCTTTAAGTGTTCAATAGACTCAATCTCTAGATATTTGTAAGACTGTAAGTTTATTTTTGTAATCTGTTTGTAAGGTCTGTCATCTGTCTGAATAGTGAGAAACTGCAGCTGCAGACCTCAATCTATGGGATAAAAGTACATGTGGTACATATCAAGCAATTACACTTTTTCTTGTAATGTCATCACTTTTCTCTGCTTCTTTGGAATATTTCCAGCATCAATAGTGGCACTTTGTATGGTTTCCACGGTGTTAGTCAAGGTTTACAGTATTGCACTAAACACATCACTTTTTACTGTGATATGAAATTTACTGTAGAGACAACTGCTCTTGAAGAGATGATTAGCATCACGCAGTGTTTTAAGCAGATATTTGGAACACGAGCTCACTGCAATAGCAACAGGAGGCTATTGTTACAAAATTATTATAATTCTGTAATAATATAATGTTATTATATTATTATATAATAACAGAATTATTACAGTAGTACAATATGTACTACAATTAATCTAATGCAGTTACAATTGCACACTGCACCTTTACCTTTGTTTATATTTCTCTGTAAGTGATGCCATGTACAGTCTGAGTGTATATATTTTGATAAATTATAACATTATATTTGTGTATATCTGATGATAGTAAATGATAAAATAGACACATTTTAAACTATTGTGTGTATACATAACACAGCAAACTTTCTTTTTTTTTAAATAATATTTCTGGGCTATAAAATTCATCTGTAAGGTTTTGTTGTTGTTTGTTTGTTTTTGTTGTTGTTTTTGAGACAGAGTCTCTCTCTCTTACCCAGGCTGGAGTGCAGTGGCATGATCTCGGCTCACTGCAACCGTCCCTCCCAGGTTCAAGGGGTTCTCCTGCCTCAGCCTCTCAAGCATGTGGACTATAAGCGACTGCCACTACACCTGCCTATTTTTTTTTTTTTATTTTTAGTAGAGACAAAATTTCACCATATGGCCAGGCTGGTCTCAAACTCTTGACCTTGTGATCCATCCACTTTGGCCTCTCAAAGTGCTGGGATTACAGATGTGAGCTAGCGCACCCAGCAAGTTTTTTTAAAATTGTTACAAATTTCCAAAAATGTTTTCATTATACATATTGGGGGAAAAATCTCATGTATAAGTGGACCCGTTCAGTTCAAACTCGTGTTGTCCAAGGGTCAACTGTATTATAAATAATAGCAAAAATATAGCAATATATTTAGTTTTATGTGACAAATATGTATTAAAAACACTATGCACTTTCCTTCTCATGGCATAATATTTTGAGTTCTCCTTTAGTTATACCAAATATATTACAAACATTACCTTTAGAAAACTAATTTTACTAAGAAAATCTTCAGGTTAAATAGGTAATTTTTAAAATTTATAATAAACTTTAGTAACATAGTTATGTTGAATAAGTATAGTAACTGTTCAATTAAAAAATGATAAATAATCTGGCAAGCAATATTCATTTTTACATAAGAGGTTGAAGTATGTTTGTGAAAGGAGAATATGGATTGCAAAAAGTGAATATTTTATGAGACCATGCTGAAGCCTTGATACTGCAAAGGCCCATACTCCACATGTTGGTGGTCCTTTGCTGGGAACTTCCCACTGGAAGAGCAGATTAATTAAATTATAACCTTTAGGCCGGGTGCAGTGACTCACACCTGTAATTACAGCACTGCAGGAGGCTGAGGCAGATGGATCGCTTGAGATCAAGAGTTTGAGACCAGTCTGGCCAACGTGATCAAGCCCCACATCTACCAGCAATACAAAAATTAGTCAGGTGAGGTGGCAGGTGCCTGTAATCCCAGCTACTCGTGAGGCTGAGGCAGGAGAAACGCTTGAAGCCAGGAGGTGGACGTTGTAGTGAGCCAAGATTGCTGCCACTGCATTCCAGCCGGGGAAACAGAGGGAGACTTAGTGTCAAAAATAAATAAAGAAAGAAAATTTAAATTTATAAATAAATAAATTATAACCTTTAGAAACTATAATTTCCTTAAACTATCTAATATAGTAACTTAATCTTACTAAAGAGACATTTCTTTTAGACATACTAAAAATATTATTTCTAGTTTGAGAAAATATTATATCATTTTTGCTCACTTACATGCAGATTATTTTTCAATAAAATTTCCAGTGAGTGTGAATGCCTCTCTTGCTTCCTCCTCCACCTCTTCTGCTTCTCCCACATCGGAAACAGAGGGACAAGTTTCTCCTCTTGCCTCTCCTCAGTCTACCCAATGTAAAGATTAGGAGGATGAAAACCTTTTCAATAATTCACTTCTACTTAATAAATAACAAACGTATCTTATCTTCATTATAATTGCCTCAACATTTTCTTTTATTTAGCTTACTCAATTGTAAGAATACAGTATCTAGTATACATAACATATAAAACGTGTTAATGGACTGTTCGTGTTATCAATAAGGTCAGGAGGAGGCTATGAGTTGTTACAATTTGGGCCAGACAAAAGTTATACATAGATTTTCAACTGTGATGAAGGAGGTCAACACACCTCATCTCATTGTTGTTCAAGGGTCAACTCTAAATTCCATCTGCTACCCATATTGTGAAATATAATTTATATTTTTATTTCATTATAATGTGGAAAAAACACAATTATTAAAAAGAAATAAAATAATCTGAGGAGTGAAGTAATTGAAAGGCCCAACTTAAGTGTAGTGAAACATTGAGAAAAAAATATTTCCAGAATCATGCCTTCATCAATAAATCTGCTACATGTGAAGAATATAAATAAATACTAAAGAGGGGCCACCATGAAAAAATAAAGAAAGAAATTTTTCTCTTTATATACCCCGTTAATAAAATAATTAGATGCATCAAGTGCTTCTTTATAATTAGAGGATAAAATGCAAAAGATGGAGACTTTTTCTTTGTCAGGAGAACTATTTCATTTAAGGAAATGCTGTGTTATTCATTGTGATAATTGTGATGGTTAATTTTATATGTCAACAGGGCTGGGCCACAATTTCCAGCTATTTGGTCAAACATTATTCTTGATGATTCTAGTAAGGTGTTTTTTGGGTGAGATTAAGATTTAAATCAGTGGACTTTGAGCAAAGCAGATTACCTTCATAACATGAATGGGCTTCATCCAATTTGTTGAGGCTTTACTATAACAAAACCTGACCTCCCCTCAGTAAGAAATATTTCTGCCAGCTGACTGCCTTTAAACTTGAAATGAAACACTGTGTCTCCAGCCCGTTCTTCCCTGTTTCTTCAGCCTGTTGTCCTGTTGTCCTATCTTTCTGATTTTAGGTTTACTAGCCCCTCCATGTTTGTATGAGCCAATTCCTTAAAATAAATCTCTCTTTCTCTCTCTACATACACCTACACATCATCGCCATTATCATCATCATCATCATCATCATCATCATCAACCTTCGTTATATGCAAAGGATTGGTCCCAGGATCCCTTTGTATACCAAAATCCACACATACTCAGGTCTTGAATTAGGTCCTGAGGAACTCATGTATGTGAAAAGTCATCCCTCTGTATTCACGGGTTTCATCCATTAGGAATATTGTACTTTCTAACTATGTTTCCTTGTGAATGCAAGAATATGGGAGACAACTGTATTTACTGGAAAAAATCCACATATAAGTGGATCTGTTAAGTTCAAATTTGTGTTATTCAAGGGTCAACTACATATTTACATCTTACTAGTTCTGTTTCTCTGGCGAACTCTAATACATTAATATTTTAATAATATTAGCAAACAAAAAGGACTAAATCCGTGCCACCTAATTTTCAAAGAGCTTTGTGTGTGTTAACATAATTAATTCTTAAATTCATCTTATGAACTAGGTACTGCTGTTTTATTATTTTGTACCAATGGAAAAAACTAGTCATTTGCCTACATTAAAAGCAAATAGTATAGTTGAGATTCCAGTACTAGAATTTTGGTTTAGAGTATGTGCATCTCACCATTATTGTAATCTGTCTACATTGATATGTAATTTGATTTCAGATGCACAGAAAAAATTTTACAATTCTTTGGAAAACACTAAGGAAGAAAAGTAGAATCAGTATATGGAGTCCATGTCTAAACCTCTGTCTGGTAATTCCATTTTCATACAATTGTAAATTAATTTGAAAGTATATAACAAAAACAGAAAGTAACGTTAATATTAATAGTACCTCAGATTGCTAAATAATTTAATTTTACTTATAAAATTGATATTATTAAAATTAAAATTCAAGTAATATTTGAATAAAATGGGATATGTAGAACTGTATTGCAATTAATTACGAATTGTCATTTAAATATTTATAAAAATTTAACACAGGAAAGTGAGTGTAAAAACTTCAAGTACAACTGGTATTCTCAGACTGACATGGACCATGAATCTGTGAGGCATTTCCATGAGCTATGACATTCAAAAATCAACATTAAAACCAAGCCTCTGAGTAGACTTCAATGCTAAAGTTGTATGGCTTGTTATGGTATGGTACAGCCATAAGAAGAAGGAAAGATTCTGAATAATTGGTCTGACATAAGAACTAAATAATAAGAACCCACACAAAGTATATAAAAAGAAGAACAGAGAAGCTGTCCTTCCCCAACATGAGTTCTATGTTTTCATTTAGAAAGTTTAGTCCAAGGCTGGGCACAGTGGGTCACAACTGTAATCCCAGCACTTTGGGAAGCTGAGGGGAGAAGATCACCAGGTCAGGAGATTGAGACAATCCTCAACATGGCGAAACCCTGTCTCTACTAAAAATACAAAAATATGAATCAGGCATGTAGTTCCAACTACTAGGGAGGCTGAGGCAGGAGAATCTCTTGAACCCGAGAGGCAGAGGTTGTGGTGAGCTGAGATCATGCCACCGCACTCCAGCCTGGGCAACAGAGTGAGGATCCATCTCAAAAAAAAAGAAAAAAAAGAAAAGAAAAGAAAAGAAAGTTTTTGAATATAATGGTTTAAATTTACCATTTCTGTTACTTGTTTTTTATTTGTTCATTATTTGGTTCTGAACAGAGTAAAAATTCCTACTCTCTTATTTATTCTTCTAGTTTAATAAAATAATACTGCATTTCAATTACTCTATTGAACTTGAAGCTATTCCTATTTGCTTTATTTTCAGTGCTTGATTTAGGCGTATTGTAACATTTATCATTGATTTATCCAGTTTGCCTAGAGTTAATATTTTATTACTTCACAAAAAATTTAAGAACTTTTTAGAGTACAATTCCATTTACCACCCTATTTTTTGTGTAGTTAATGTCATGCACATTACTTTTACATATATTTTTAAAATAACAATAGGTACAATGGTTTTTAATTTCCCATGTCTATTGCTCATTCCTTCTTGATGATTTGTTTCTATCTGGCATTATTTTCCTAAAGTCTAAAAACTTCCTTTGGCGTATCCTACAGTATACAAATTTGCTGGTGATGAATTCTTACAGTTAAGAATTACATGACAATTTTTTTTTTTTTTTTTTAAGAGATAGAGTCTCACTATGTTGCCCAGGCTGGAATGGTTTGGCTACTTCCTGGCACAATCATAGCCCACAGCATACCTGAACTCCGGTACACAACTGAGGCTCCTGCTTCAGCCTCCCAAGTGGCTGGTATTACAAGCATGCACCACTGCACCTGGTATATGACAATGTTTTTATTTTACTTTTATCTTTGAAGGATAATTTCATTAGATATACAATACTGGGTGGATTTTTTTCTTAATTTAGTACCTCAAATATTTCATTCCTTTGACTTCTAGCTTCCATTATTCTGATTAGAAGTCAACCTCATTAATGTGGTCATTCCTGTGAAGGTAATATGATTTTTTATTTTTATTTTTATTTTTTTGCTTTCTGTCAGTATACAAGAGTGTGTCAGAAAAATGTCTCTAACCAAAAACACATTTTTCCTCTCCTCTCATCAACAATTATTGTCACAGAAGACTTCTGTGACCAAATGTGTGTGGGGTCCTTCTCACACAGCAAGCAGGAGCATCAGCTGGGTATTGTCCAATTCAATTTGACCACTATTTACCTGGAGATAGTTTCACCGATCCCACAGATTGAGGGTTAAGTCCCCAACACTATGCTTCCCACTTTAGACACCAGTAGCAAGTCTGGGCTTCTAGGAATTCTGACTGACCAGTTGCAAATTGATATTCCAATGGCTTTGTCTTTGGGTTCAATTAACTTGATGGAGTGGTTCACTGAACTCAGGGAAACATGTTTAGTGGTTTATTATAAAGAGCATTGCAAAGGATACAGATGAAGATATATGTAGGATGATGAATGGTGAAGGGGGTGCAGAGATTCCATGACCTCTCTGGTTACACCACCCTCCAGAAACCTCCACATGTCCAATTATTTTGAAGCTCCCTGAACCCTGGCCTCGAGTTTTCATAAAGCCTTCGTTACATAGGAATCATAGAATACACCATTGGCTATTGGTGATCAGCATGACCTTCAGCCTCTCTCTCTCCCAGGCAGTTGTAGGGGTTGGAGCAGGAAGTCCCAAACTTCTAATCCTGCTTTTGTCTTTCACGAGAGCAGCCCCACCCTGAAACTATCAGACTAAAGATGCAAAAAGGTCATTAAACTTTCTTTGTGATGTATATTAACACACCACAATAAACTCTGTGTGTGTATATATATATACATACATATATGTACACACACATATATGTACATATATACCACAAACTAATGATTTTTTGTTTGTATTCAGCAGTTTGTCTATGATAAGCTTGGGTGTGCTTTTGGTTTGTTTGCTTCTTTTATTCTTGTTTAGAGCATGCTGAAATTCTTGGACTTGTAAATTAAATTATTTTAAAATCAAATTTGGGAAACAGTCAATATTTCTTCATGTACACTTTTCTGCCTCTTCTCTTATTCTTCTAAGACTAAAATTGTTTGTGTGTGTGCATAGATGATATATATATATATATATATAATATATATATTGATATAGTTTGACTGTGTCCCCACCTAAATCTCAACTTGAATTGTATCTCCCAGAATTCCCAAGTATTGAGGGACAAACCCATGCTGAGGCAATTGAATCATGGGGGCCAGTCTTTCCCATGCTATTCTTGTGATGTTAAATACGTCTGAGGAGATCTGATGGGTTTATCAGGGTTTTCTGCTTTAGCTTCTTCTTCATTTTCTCTTGCTGCTACCATGGAAGAGGTGCCTTCTGCCTTCTGCCTTGGTTTGGGGACCTTCCCAGCCATGTGGAACTGTAAGTCCAATTAAATCTCCTTTTCTTTCCAGTCTCAGGTATGTCTTTATCAGTATCATAAAAATAGACTAATATATAAATAGAATTGTGTGTGTGCGTGTGTGTATGTGTGTGTGTGTGTACTTTCTACTATTCATAGCTCCTTGGATTCTTCCAACAAATGCACCGTTTATGAGGTCATCCATAAATTTTTGCAGAGTTCTATGAAGATTTTAGATTCTTGATTTGCAAGTCCTTCCTTCCTGTGATTTTCATCTTTACCTTTGAGCTACTCTGGTAATCCCAAACTATCATATTTTACTATTTAGGAAAAAAATAATGATATTCTGCTTGAGTTCCCAACACTGTCTGATACCTATGGTTTAGGAAGTACTCAAGTAAAAATTATCCTAAGTATAAATTTTTTTTTCTCTTCTTTAATGGTATTTTTTCTCTTGGAAATGCCCTTTTTTCCTCTGAAAAATGCCCCAAAATAGCTCTTCCCCAAAATATTTATCAGAATTTATAATTATTTTATAGATAAAGCTTGATCTGTTAAAACTTAATTGTTATCAGAGAGTAAACTATTGAACTATTTTGATATGCTGAAATAATATATTTTGTATAATTTTTAAAGCAAGCTAAATTGTATATTGTTAAGCAGCAGCAAATTTATAAGGTAAAGTAGGGCATCTAACTTGATTTGTCTAAAATGAGTTATTCAAGTATAGTGAATCTTTGAATCAATGTCTTTTAAAAAAGGCAGTTACTTTATTTAACTAGATCAGTACACAGAATTCCCAATTAAATGATGTTGCAGAATGCCTGTTAGTCTACCTAAATTGAGCTATAAGCTGATAGAAGCTTAACTAGTAATGAAAAATTATTCACCCAGTATAAAAAAGAGTGTTTTTTTTTTTTTTTTCTGAAATGATCTCACCTATGCTCAGTGACTAAAATCATGTACTAGACATTTAGGGCTCTTGTGCTGTTTTCCTTTGAGATTCATACTAACTTAGGACAGTAGCTCTTCTAGTCATGATAAATTATAGTCATTTGTAAAGTCTAATTTAGGTATCTGAAAGTCAACATAACTAAACCATAACTCATTATATTTTTTCTATAACTTCTCTTTTTGTAAATTTCTTTCTATTTTAGTTGCTGTCGCAGCAGTGAAATACATTATCATCTTCCACTTTGACCTCACCAAATAGCTTTCTTACTGGTTTATCTTCTTTATGCTTATTAGTTTTAGATCTTTAATACACATAACATTGAAAACTAAACTACAATTTGGATATGCTGTCTTCCTTAAAAAAACAAAAAGAAAAAACCCCTATGCAGAGATATCTGTTTTTCTTTGTTCTCATTCAATATTGATTTAATTCATTTTTGCATCGTAATTATCCCAGTCCTCACACAGAATATAATTTAAGGGCCAGTTTCATGAGTTTGTATTTTCTCCTTCTTACCTACTAACACCTTTTCCAAAGTAAAATAAGAAAAAGAAAAAAGAGTCTTCAAAGTATTTTCAATTATTATATTATTTCTTATTATTCCTTTTTAATTTTAATATGAAAATACAAGAATTTTATGTCGACATTGATGATACCAACTGAACAAACCTCCCTCACTGACGAGTTAGAAAAATAAAGAATAAAGAGAACAACATATATATTAAAAACCAAGTACTTTACTGGAATCACATATAGGCACTTAACGGAGTAAAGTCCAATTTGAATTACTGATCATTTTGAATACAATGTCTCAGAGAACATTTTATCATTTGCCATATGTTACATAATTACATAAATGTTGGTATATGCTGTGAATATGTTGCAAATTAACAACATTTCTTGTTTCTGAAGAGAAAATGAGAAATTAATTTGGCAAATGTCAAGTTTAGTTCATGTCAAGATGCTTTTTGTGTCATGATACATCATGAAAGATTAAACGGTTATGTTCTACTAAATAGAACAATCTGGGGGCGACAGCTGTGGCTCACATTCTTTCATTTGGCAGATTCATTCCACCTGACTTCAGAGAAATTGCTAAGATAACGTTTTCATAATGTGCCTATGTTTTTATTTTTCTTGCTCAATTCGGTTAGAGTTGGTAGAGGAAAAGAAAATTTTGTTGTGTTATGCATCTTTAGTTGAAAAAAGGTACCACAGTAGTTTTATTCATGCACCAATAATCAGAAAATAAACACAAATTAAAATTTTATTCCTCTAAGGTTTCTTTTAATGCAGAGTGGGATGTCTATAAACATCATGAATCATTTGGAATTCACTATAAACTTTATAAGATTTTAAAAGCTCACAACAAATATGGGTGTCAGCAGTGTTCACTGTCTCCTGTTGTTTCCTAAACTACATGCAGTGTATTAAACTGGATTGGGAAACGGGGGAAACAGTTCATCCTGCTCCACAGCTGAAGGGCATTTTTTAAATGTCTTGCTCTGGTTCCCTGTTGAATAAAAATATAGTAAAAGTGTAGCTCAAGTAAGGCATCATTTTACACCTTTTTCTCTATAGCTGTGCGTTTGTTACAGTTTTCTGCTATAATGTTACTTCCCATGGTAAGGACACTTTTAATGATTTTTACCAAAACTATAATTTTAAATAATGCATTTCTGTCTTAGAAATAGTGTAAAGACTTGAATAAATTATTCTAAAATTGTTTCTTAGTTAAACATTTGCATAACTCTTGTAAGTATAGCAGATTTTCAAGGCTTTCAACATCTTGGTTGTGTTGCTGGTGAGATATTTTGTAATCACCTGATAACAAATGCAATACAGGATTTCTTCCACATCAGCATGTGTGCCAGGCATTATACTGGACATTTTACATAGGATATCACCTTTAATGTGTATAATAGTTTATATTATTCCTAATTTGCAAACATAAATACAGATCTTAGGATACTAAATAGTTTGATCAAATTATATATTCAGTGAGTAGTTACTGGATATCAAGGCAAGTGTCTCTATTATATAACATATGCATTTTAACTCTTTGAGGAAATTGACCTAATAGCAATCACCTTCTCACTTTTATTTGTGATTGAAGTGAGGGATCTGCAATGGTCTTCCAATATCCAGAATGACATGTGTTACTCTTTGTTCCAAATAAAGATAATTATTAATTCCTTATTATCTACCATTGAATTATGACATAAACTTCCCATATAAAACCACTTGTTTAATTATTTGAACTGTATATTTGAAGAGCTTAATACAGAATTTATACCTGAGATTATTTTTTATTAAAGTTAAAGCAAAGACATTATTATTACTGTCTCAGTAAATACTCAGAAAACATTTACACTAAATCCTTTATTCCAAATCATTTTAGAAACTCCAGGGACTTAATAATCCCTTCAGGGGATTAGCCTACATTTTAAAGCTCCAGTGATCCAGATAATCTCTTTGGGGAATTCAGCCCACAATTGAGTGCTCCAAAGACAACACATTTCTGTTGGAGAATAATGTTTTTATGATAAACTCTTGAAAATGAAAAAATACCATATCCTTTAACAAATATATATTTTAAGACTGCATTTTTACAATGTCAGAAATATACTACCTTTATTCCAAATATGTTTTATGTTTGGATTTGTATGTTTGTAACACGCAAACCTATGAATTCACCACTTAAATGCAGATATGACAGCAGTGTAAGGCATTGTATCTACTTTCTGTAAAGTACTCTAGAGAGTCTGTCAAACAAATTCCTAAGAATGGAAGCCTCCAAGGACATAAAGATTGACAGTGATGATTTTAAAAACAAACAAACAAAAAGCCACAGAGAGGAGACATACATAATATTATATCAAAAGAAAACATCAGAGTTTGTTTTTCTTATTTCTTCTACACAAAACTAGAGAAACTCTCCTGGAATATTTGAAACTCTGAATACACAACTGAGAAGAAAATATTTCCTCCAGAGCTCCACGAAAGTTTTCAAAGGACAATGTTGGACAACATATGGACGTTTAGAAGTAGGACTGCAGTTGATGGTAGGATATCCAAAAGCATAACCTTCTCTATTGAAGTTAAAAAAAAAATGAAAGGCTAAGAATTGACGTTATGGAAAAAAATAATATTCACATTATCGATATGTCTTTAAGTTGATTTTTATTAAACTTCTAAATTATGAAAATTTTATGAAATTATATCAAAAGTTCAGATTACTAGTTTCTACATGGATCTGTTTAAGAAAATAATGCTCATTTATAAAAAATAATAAAAGAAAATTTAAACTTTATGTTAGTTTGGAGCCCCTGGTAATCAGAAATTTAGATGGATATCAACATGTGAAGGTATATTTGGGAGTACTCTCAGGATGAACATGTTGGAGGGTGTCAACAAAGTGGACTGGGCGTAAGGAAGAGCTTTACTGAAATGCAGTTATCTTGCCTTATGGAGAGCTCTGGACCTAATGGCTTTTCAGAATTGTCTTAACTTCAGGCAGAAATGAGAGCTGTGATACAATACAGGGAACTGTCATTAGATGCATACTGCACCCTGGAGAAGGTAAAATGACATTAGCTAGGTGAGCGTTTCAACCAAAACAATTCTAAGAGAGACTCTCAGCTTTTAGCATGCTGTCAACAGCACTCCCAGCAGATGTAGGGATGAATATCTGGGTACCAAAAGAAGATCTGGGCTGGCATTATCTGTTCTTCCCCTTGTAGTGCTCAAACCCATTTTATTTAGTAATGAATTGTGAGAAATGTTTCCCAGAAAATTAGTGGAGCTCTTTCTGGGGAAGCTGAGAGAGTAAGACAGATAGGCTAAACTACCATTGTCATCTCTGCAGCTGTTCTCAAGATGGTAATTAATACTGCCCACCTCTCTGCTTCACCCACCAGAGATTCTTCTAATTCTTTGCTAGCACATATCTGGGTCTGTGGTAGTCACATAGAGCTGTAGTAACAAATTACCACAAATTTGGTGGCTGAAAACCATAAGAACTTATTCTCTCAAAGTTGTAGAGGCCACATTTCTGAAATAAAGGTGTTGGCAGAGCTGACTTCCCTCTAAAAAATCTAGGGGAAAAGACTCTGTCACTTCCTCCAGATCCTTGTGGCTCCTGACATATCTTGGTTTGTGGCAGCATAATTCCAATCTCTGCCTCTACCTTCACATCCTTTCTTCCTTGTATTTCTATGTGTCCTTTTCTGCATAAGAATACTCTCAATGGATTTGGTTAGGACCTACTGTAATCCAGTATCATCTCATTTTGCTCCTTAAGTATATCTACAAAAACCCTATTTCCAAATAAGGACATATTCTAGATGGACATAAAATTTGGAGGAATATCATTCAATCCACTGCAATCTACTATCTGACCTTCCAAATATATATTATTCCCACATGCAGAATACATTCACCTCATCTCACAATTTCTAAAAATCCTAACAAATTCCAGCATCAACTCTAACTCCAAAGTCTCATGTAAATATCATCAACTCAAAAAATCTAAAATGTTATTTTTTAAGCCATCTAAATTCAATGTGGATAATTTTCTGGATATGATCCATCACAGGAAAATTTCTTCATCATCTGCAAAGAAGTTACTTTCTTCTGAAATATAATGGTTGCATAAGCATAGGTTAGAGAATTCTCTTCCCAAAGGAAGAAACTGGAAGAAATCAGGAAGATGCTAGATTCAAGCAAGTGCAAAATTAAGCAAATTGCCATACATTTTAAGGACTGAAAATAATCCTTTTTGTTTTGACGATCCACCCTCTGGGCCCACAATATGACCATGTCCTCTGAGCATAAGGCTTATCTTCTGAGTTGATCTTCCTTTTGCTTGAAAGTTATCATTGCATGGGATGTCAATCTGATGAATCAGAGAACTGATAAAGGAAAAAGAAGACCAAAAGATATACCAAAATTTACTGGGTGGTGCTTGGGCAGGGTGGCGTGAGAGGGAAAGTCCCTCCCAGAATTAAAAAGTCCAGAGTTTTCCAACGTGGAAGCCACCCTCAAGAAAGAAAAGAGAACAAGGGAACTCCCAGGGGAGAGGAATCTATGTAGTATTACTCAGCAGCACAGTGATCAATAGCATGTCAGAGATATCTTAAGGGCAGAAGCATCCTGGGGCCTTATAAATACAAGGCTCTATCTTACCAATGACTAATATCTACTCTGTGAGGTATCCTGGAACATGCAAAGACTCTTAATGGATCTAAATCTGCATTCTTGGGCTATTTTAAGAATAACCGAATGTTTAAAAATTTGATTTTGTACCAGTGGGCTTTTGAGATAATGGGTCTCAGCTAGAAGTAAAGGAGTAAACAAGTTAGAAAATAGGTCAGGGGTGGGATTACAATCTACAGCCTGTAACCCCAACACTTTGGGAGGCAGAGACAGGAGGATCATTTGAAGTCAGGAGTTTGAGACCAACCTGGTCAAAGTAATGAGACTCTGTTTCTTAAAAAATAAAAAAGGAGATAATACACAAAGGCCATAGTTGGCCCATTTACATGCCTAAGATATCTTTCAGAAAAGACTGGACTCATTCTCAACTCATTCTATGAAGCCAGCATCATCCTGACTCCAAAACCTGGAAGAGAGCCAATAAAAAACGGAAATTTCAGATCAATATATCTGATGAACATTGATGTAAAAATCCTCAACAAAATACTAGCAGACTAAATCCAGCAGCACATTAAAAAGCTTATCCACCATGATCAGGTAGGCTTCATCCCCAGGATGCAAGTTTGGTTCAACATATGCAAATTAATAAATGCAATTGATCACATAAACAAAACTAAAGACAAAACCACATAATTATCTCAATAGACACAACAAAGGCCTTCAATAAAATTCAATATCCCTTAAAAAACTCCTATTAACTAGGTGTTGAAAGAGCATCTTGAAATAATGAGAGCCATCTGCAAGAAAACCACAGTCAATATTAAGCTGAATGGGCAAAAGCTGGAATCATTGTTTTTGAAAACTGGCACACGATAAGGATGCCATCTCTCACTACTCTTTTTGGATCCATCCAATAGAATTTTTGGTAATGCTGATCCACATAACTGTGTTTATTTAAGGTGAAAAATGCATACCTGAGGAAGACATCCTTACTCTGTTGGATCTTAACTACAAGTTAGTCTATTAATCACATCTTCAAAAGCTCATTCCATCTCACTTAATCAGATTAGAAGCTTCTGTGTAGTGTATGGCATCATAGAGTCAGTTGATACACTTATCATGTGCCCTCGAAGCAAAGGTTTCCCTGTAAACGTCATTCTTTGCTATTGTTATTTTATGTGGGATCCCATGCTCCTAGAGCAAACTTTATGCAAGCTCTCAGGGTATTACTATCTGAAGCCCTGTAAACCAAAGATAAACCAATATCCATTCCGTTACTAAACATGTAATGTTTACAACTCATCACTAAGTGGCTCCTAGAATTTATGAAAAGATAGTGTCATATTCAGAGCTATTTGTTCCTGGTGAAATAAAGTTGGTTACTATGCAGTCTTGATGGATTACTCTTGAATATGCTTTCATGCTGTTGGCCCCACATATTCTCCATCTCTGCCACCATGTCTACTCTGTTTAAAAGCACACTGTGCCAGCTCTGTGGGGGCTGAGAGCAGAGGTTGCCTGATATCAATTGACCAAGTTACTAAATTTACTTGGGTGTGTTTTGTGTTGGATATTATATGATGGATGTTTACCTGTAGTACAAAAGTCATAATTGGCACATTGTTTTTATATGACGATCTCCTTGTCTCCCCCCTAGGCATCCTAGTTACTAGTCTTTTCAGTGATCTCCTTTCAGGACACCGATCAAATGGCCAAGCCACTCACCACTGACCATGATTCACTATATAATCTTATCACAGGTCACCTCATGTCATGCACAAAGTAAGTGACTGCATGCACTACTTAGAATTGTGCCCTTTAGGAAGTTTTTCTCCCAACTCTTTCAGTTTCACAAATGAATTAAGCTGCTGTATTAAAGAAGTCTATTTTTTATCTGTTTCCAAAGGACAAGGCAACTCATGTATGAATCAAACCCATCCTTTTTCTTCCTCTATCAAATGGTCATGAAAAATCACCTCATGTGACAATTTTGCCAGTGATTCTTTTTCAGCTCACACTTACTGTCGCATGGGGTGAAAGACATGGTGCGACATGGCAGTGGATGACATGGTGTATGGACAAACAGTATAGGTGACTACAATCTTCCAAGGGTCTTTTATCCTCTGACATGGCTTCCTGGTTATGTCAAGCATGCAAAGCCTTGACCACTCTTTACTTGTGCCATTTCTCATGGTGGTGTCGACAACAAAAGCCTTGAAGGTTGATGTAATGTTTCTTTTTCAATAAGAACCAGCTTTGTTTCAAACGTGGCACATACCAAAGCTATTTTCCAGCTGTGATGCTGCATAGTATGCAACCACACTCTTCTGCATAGTCCCTCCAGGACTTGTGGGGGATAAGAGGTATCAGTGCTAACATAAATCTTAGGCTGTCTGCTGTGCCATGAATAATAAAATCCATCGTCTCTGTCTCAGGAGCTTTGTGTCTTCTGTCAGTCTCAATAAAACTGTTACAGATTAACACACGAGGCTGTGAAGTGTTGAAAGCCCCAGCCCCTGTCATTTGTTCATGAACCTTACATTTGTCCTCTTTCCCTGCTTATAATTAATTATGGTTGTCCTGCTTCTATCATATGTTATACTGCCAGTGGGTCCTTACAATGTGTTGGTCTGCATCATTAATCTTTTGATAGGCATTTTGGCTGTACGGTCACTTTATATTTCATAATTAGTTACTCAATCTTGATCAGGACCCAGTCACATACCAGGTGGTATTAACCAAATATTGTTTATAGCATAAATAACTTAAAGTTGTTCTTAAACCAAAGGATAATGAATGTGTGTGTGTGTGTGTGTGTGTGTGTGTGTGTGCGCCCATGCACATGCATGTACTGTTGGATCCTCAATGACTTATACTTTTGTTTTTGAAAGGCACACATTGAAGAACTTAAAACTGTAAAGTCTTCAGTGTTGTGTTGATCAGCATTTCAGAAGTCTCCTGAGGCTTTTTTTTTTTAATCATTAGAATATATATAAACTAGCAAGTTGTGGAGTCAATGAAATTTAACTGCAGAAATGTCAACAGATATTCTCCAGGGGCTTTCTGATATGTATTTATATGTATATCTTACCTCAAGCTTTCTGAAAAGCAGCATTTTATAGTTAAAATTTTCCTTCAATGTAAACTCTATCGTTACATCAATGTAAAGATTGGTAACTGTCTCTACAGCAAGTAGTACTACACTATCTTTTCCTTTTTTTTTCTCAATTATAGCTTTACCTTTATGTTAAATCTGTAAGTTATCTAAGAAATACTATACTGTTTGTCCCCAGTGAATTTTATATTCAAATTTTCAAGCAAAGATGACAATTACTAAAATTTAGACTAGTACTAGTAAAAAACGTTGAGTGTAATGAGAAGTAAATTAAAACAACAAAAAACAAGACATTGTAAATCTCCAAGAAATACAAAAAAAAGACAATAGAGAATATATGCTATATTATTTCATTTTTATACAATTCTAAAAAACATAAACTAATATTTAATGACTGAAAGCAGAGCAGTGGTTGCTTTGGAATGTGTAAAGGGGAAGTAAGACGGGAGAGACATTTCGGGGGTATAATATACAGTCTTTATTTTGATTTTATTGATGATTTCAGAGATATATCAATATATATATCTATATCTATATATTAATATTCAGCATGTGCGGTTTATTTTTGAATGATTTACCTCAATAATTATGCTTAAAAATGTTAACTTAAAAATGCTAAGAAACCTGAAGTTTTTTATTGGCTGGATAACTTTCTTCCCCTTGGAAACCACAAATCAATTGACAACAAGAATCTCAAGGATAAATGATACCTTGCTATTGAAGTTGAAAGAGAAACACCCATTACTGTGGAGATAAGGTCAGCTTCATTACAGATGCTTCATGAAGAACTAATGAGACTATATCTCAGGACACTATGCAGAATACAGACTACTGTGACTATTCTGATAAACACAGCTATGATATAGGAATGTAAAACTTCAAGTTTTATCTGAAGCTGTTAATTAATAATTTTGTGATACTGACTTGATCTACCTAAAATAAGTTTTGAATATGCTCTTAAGATATATTTGCAAAATAATGAATACATTGCACACACATAAAAAATTGAGAATTTAATTTGATTCCCAAAATATATTCACAAATGTACTGTTTGATCCCATGCTAGGCAATGTTTTAGATATTAGAGACAGCAACAAGGAAGCCATGACTTCACAGAACTTAAGAATATCATTTTGATTATTCATCTAACAAAAGATATATTTCATTCATAAGTACACATTTTATATGTTAAATATTTGTCTTACCTGTGAAATTTGTAAATTAGAAATAAATATGCATAGTGAAGGTATAGTTCACTTTAGACAATTATTAATAACACTTTTGTTACTGAATCAAAATCAACTCCGTGCTTACAGTAAATACTTTGTAGCAACCTTGAGTGTCATTTGAAGAAGTTATTACTATGAGTCCTACAATTCTACACATCACCGAAAGAAGTGATTTTGAAATAAGTTGTATGCTCACATGTACCTTATCTTTTATACAAATGTGGTGTCTTTTATAACATTACAAGGGAAAGCCATTTTGGGTCATCTTAATGTCCTATTTTTTTTCTTTCAGAATGTTTGTATTCTAAAATGTTAATTATATCATAATTATCTGGTTGTCTTCCCTCTGGTTCATGCTTCATAAAATTCTTAGCAAATAAATTCTAAAATAAAAATATAAAGGATACAATAATATTCAAACATAGACATATTGACCTCTACAAATGCAACCATATTACTTCTGTGCCTCTATGAAATATTCTGTTTTCTGCAAGATTTAATTAAATGAATATATCATTTGTTTCTTTTATAGCCACAGACACATGCTCATGTAATAGTTTGTTTTCTTCACCAATTTCAAATGTATAACCTGGGAAATTATGAAATTAGAGAGAATAATATTTTCTTTTATTCATATATAACATTCTCATAAATACTTAAAAATATGGGACATAACCAAGGAAGAAACTTATTACATCATTTCCTACAACTAACTAGCACTTCATATCTCACCTCTCTCGTGTGCTGTGCTCAGAATAGAGTAACTGAATCCCTCCAACACTTGCGAATAGCATCCATATTGAAAAGAAAATGACACATTTTCTCCAAAAATCAATTTTCAAGTTTTCTATGAATAAATATTTCATATATGTTTTATTCTTTGAAAATAAAGTTTAATGCAAACACTAACCCTTTACAAATTAAGTATATTTGCTTAGGAATATTTTATGTGACAGATGGTGGTTATGAATATTAATCGTTGGTCCTTTATTTCTGCATTAATGACTTGTAATGACTGTCGACTGTAATTATTGAATGCTGTTAATAGCTGTTAATATCTCCAAATTACAGAGAGTTCAATATGAAAAATATTAACAGGTTTGGTTTGACTATGAATAAGTAAGGTAAAGTTATTTTACTTACTTTTTTGACATTCAATAAAAATATTTCTCCTACACAATGTACAGTTATGGTGACAAACTGCAAAAATGGCTATCATTTTTTATGTGCATATTTGTATTTCACATTTGCAATGTGATATTTTACCATCTTGCATAAAGTAATGAAGTCCATTCTTCTACCCCTTGAATCTGGGCTTGACCAAATTTGCTTTAGTCAATGGGACAGTAGAAGACATGACGGAAACCTAGCCTTAGCTCATTCATTGGAGTGTATACACTTGCTGTTTCTCAAACTCTACCACAACAATGTAAAGAAACCCTAGTTATCTTGCTGGAGAATGACAGATTAAGTGGAGAAGAGGCCCAGAGCTTCTGGTCATCTCGGTGTTCCCATCTGAGGTACCACAGATTAGCTGAGTTGAGCCCAGATAAGAAAAATCATCCAGTCAAACCCATACTAAATTATATACCTACAGATTCATGGGCTAAATAAATGATTGTTATTATAAGGTAATATGTTCTCGGGGATTTTTTAAGGCAGAAAATACAAACTGTATCAATTATTAATGTGAATTAATTTAAAAACTACACACATATTCTGTAATAACTTCATAAATAATGACTTTTCTTAGATTTCTTCATTGATATAACCACACAAAAATCCAGGAGTCAACCAGAGCTCTTGGTCATCTCATTGTTCCCTCCTGAAGTACCATCGATTAGTTGAGTTGAGCCCAGGCCAGAAAAGGCTTCCAGTTGAGCCTATACTAAATTATATACCTACAGATTCATGGGTTAAATAAATAATTGTTATTATAAGCTATTATGTTCTAAGGGATTTTTTTAAGGTAGAAAATGTTAAACATATCAATTATTAACATGAATTAATTTTATAACTACATACATATTCTGTAATACCTTTATAAATAATGACTTTTCTTAGATTTATTCCTTGCAACAAGCACATAAAAATCCAGGAGTCAGAATTATGATGAAAGATTACAAGATTGGGAAATGTAAGAATATCACATGAAACTGGACCACTTGTGTCATAAAACTGATATTTATGATTTCTTCTCAGTAAACATGGAAGTTGATGCCTTCCCCAGCCTTAAAACTTGAGAGACTTACTTTCGTTTTACCTGAGTTCTTTTCTCAGAAAACAAACCATGAGGCCTGGAAGATAGTATCATGGACCTGAAACTTACCAGATCAATGCATCTGGACAGTGAGACGCTGGACACCACACCCATCATGATTGCCTAAGTGACCACCAGTCGACTGCTGACCAATTCCTCTTTCTTAACCTTCCCTAATTCCTGTTTTCCCATACATAGTAAAATTTCTTTCTTGCTATATAAACCCCTAATATTAGGGGTGGAGGAGAACAGGTTTGACAGTGATATGTCATCTTTTTAACTGCAGCACTCAAATTAAGCATTTTTTTCCCTGGCAATAAGTCAGCAATTGACTTTCCTTGCAGCAAGCAGCAGGACCAAGGCTGTATCCTTGGGATTGTGATAACACAAGAACCATAAGTAAGAAAGACATCATTGACTCCCACTTAAAAGTGATGAATTGGAACTCTCTTCAATATGTTTACATGTGTTACAATTTAAATTCACTTATAACACTAATAGAGAAATAGGCTGGGCATGGTGGCTCACACCTGAAATCCCAAAATTTTGGGAGACCAAGGTGGGTGGATCATGAGGTCAAGAGATCGAGACCAACCTGGCCAACATGGTAAAACCTCATCTCTATGAAAAAATACAAAAAATAGCCAGGTATGGTGGCAGGTGCCTGTCGTCTTAGCTACTCAGGAGGCTGAGGCAGAAGAATTGCTTGAACCCAGGAGGTGGAGGTTGCAGTGAGCCAAGATCATGCCACTGCACTCCAGTCTGGGCAACAGGGCAAGACTCCATTTCAAAAAGAAAAAAAAAAAAAAATATATATATATATATATATATATATATATATATATACATACATACATGTGTGTGTGTGTGTGTGTGTGTGTGTGTGTGTGTATATATATATATATACACACACACACACACACACAGAGAGGCAGAGAGAGAGAGAGAAAGAGAAATAAAAATTATAAACCTAAAGAAAAATTACTTGGAGAAAAAAGCCTGTATAATTTTTGTTTGCTTGTTTGTTTTTTTAATTATTTTTTGAAACAAGGTCTCACTCTGTCTCCCAGGCTGGAGTGCATAGATATGATCATGGCTCACTGCAGTCTTAGATACCTGGGCTCACGTGATCTTCCCATCTCAGCTTCCTGAGTAGCTGGGACTACAGGCCTGTACCACCATACCCAGTGTATTTTGTTTGTTTGTTTGTTTGTTTGTTTGTTTTCATTTTTTGTAGAGGCAGGGGTTTCTCACCACATTGCCCAGGTTGGTCTCAAACTCTTGGACTCCAGCGATCTTCCCACCTCACCTACCCAAGGTGCTTCGATTGTAGGTGTGACTCACTGCATCTGGACAAATTCTTAACATATGAACAGTCAGTAGAGGACTTGGCAAATATCAAATAACTGAATACCAGGTATCTACAGAAGAAGATGTAAATGAAAAGTATATGAATTCTCATCACAGAATCAAAGACAGGTTCAGATATGGAAATCATCATGTAATGTAAATTGAGGTTGAGGTGGGGCATAATAATGAAAACAAAAGATTACTCAAAATTTTGTAAATGAATATCTAGGTATCCCATTGCCTTTCCCTGTCCAATTCATCTTTGAAAATAAATTGACTCAAACCATGCAAAAGTTAAAGATTTTATTCTATGTAGAAATGTAAGCAGAAATGGTCCATTCAATGATACAATAGGTACTGCAGAAGTTAAGTAGAAAAAAATTTCCAGAATTATATAAGGAACTAATGAACAGTTTCTTAGTGAAAAGTAAGATGCCTGGGCATGTATGTTCTCAGAGGAAGGGAACCAAAAATTATTGTTGATTTGTTCTTACAAATAGCTTGATGATTGGATAGGAAGCAGGACTAGTGCGCATCTCCCACTTGTATAAACAGAACAGTGTGTAAAGATTCACACTGTGAATCTTTGCTCTAAGAGCCACCACAAGAATGTAACAGGAAAACCAAAAGTATTCACAGATCCTTTGAAAAAAGTGACACACTGCTGCAAAGTCCATGAGACAAGCAAAATACTGAGTTCCCAGAGTGTGAAGGGTCAGAGCCTGCCTCTGAAGACACATCCTCACTGGGGAATCTGAAAATCCAGATCATGGGAGAAGGCATTAACTCCCCCTAGAGCTGTAAAATATTTAGATAGTGGCTTGAAATGTAGAAGTAGGAGCAGCAGCAGGAAAGTCCTTGTAGGCATTCCCAGTTTCCAGCTTGAATCCAGGGAAGCCATCCCTGACTGTGTTTCACAGGGGCCCTCAGGGAAGACAGCCAGTGGAATTAGGGAGAAGTTGCAGGTGAAAGAAGCTCCCAAATGAATTTTGTGATCATTCTGAGTGGGTATGAACTTCCTTGAACAGAATTTGTGATGTGAACAAGAACTGCAGCAGATAGAAATGCAGGTGCATGGCACCCAGCATTGCCACTAGATTGGGAGGGGCATGGCCTGAAAGCCTTGCTTGTTTTCTTAGCAGGAAGGCTTATGGCCTGGGGCAGGTCTGAGTTCTATATGCAGGTGGCCTGGATCTAAACTCAGCACTGTTTAACAGGGCACTGCTGAGTGAAGCCTGCCTTGCCAACTGTGTGGGGAAACTGGGTGAGGTCGATCACTAGTGGCTATTTCTCTACTCCCTTGGTGAACTCTACTGCACAACAGAGGAAGTCATACTCCCCTATAGATCATAACCCCATTGGCCGGAGAACCACCTCTCATACTGCACAGTTGTCATGGCAAGCCGTGTCCAAGAAGAGTCCCAGCTAAGACCCACTTAACCACAGCCCACCTGATGGCGTCTACTTGGCCTGGTAGCCTAACACAAAAGACATAAACTCTTGAGATATTTATGGCCCTGCCCATCACTTGAGAAACCAGAATACTTCCCCTGACCAACTTAGGGCAAGCTTATATCCCACTACTAATACTACAGCAGATGCTTTTTTACAAATGCCACATCCTGGCTGGAAGCCTACCAACTCAGGCCATTACAGCAGCTTTTGGCAGAATAACACTGCTTTCAGGAAAAAAGAAAACAACACCGCTGCCTGCAATGCCCTGGCTAACCAGAGGTTAGGTTCTGAGTCTGTTCACATGACATCTTCACTGGTAGCATAACCAGTATTCAAGAAAGCCAGCACATTAAACCTGCCTACAAACAAGAAATCTCAGTGTCTACATCACTCAGCTGTCATCTCCACCAGAGCAGGTGCTGGTGTTAACGCCTGGGAGACCTCAAGACTGGTGACATCACTGGACCCTTTGCAGACATTCCCCAGCACCAGCCCAAAGCATGGTAGTTCCATTTGGCAGCTAGACCCAGAAAAGCAATAATAATTGCTTCAGTTCAGCCCTCAGGAAGAAGCCTCGTTCTTAGGAAAGGGGCAGAGTACCACATCAAGAGATCATGTTATAAGATAAAATAATCTGAACATCAGGCCTAAATTCCAGATCTTACCACTGGTGGGAAGTTTATTACCGCAGAGATACAATTGCAATGCTGGGTGTAGCAGAAAAAGTTTGCATCTCTCTACCATAACAGGCAGGCAGCCTCTGTGAGAAAAAGTCCTTGTTACCCCCTGGCACTCCACTGGAGACACAGCTGGCTGTGTCTCAGGGTAAAGGCACATATAGACAGCTTCCCTGAAACAATCCAGGGTGAGCAGAGCCCCACAGGAGGAGCACACCCCAGATTCAGGTCTGCATGAGAAGCAGAGTAACAGTTCCTTTCTGCTTGGAAGGAACATCAACGTTTCTATAGAAGAAAATAGGTGCATGCCAGGTTTGAGTAGCTGAAACACTAGAATAGGAGTGAGGCTGTGAGGTAAAGAGCTTTCCTGCTGCTCTGGCAGGGGAGGTGAGGTAGTTCAAACTCTTCACCCTGATAACACCTCGGCACAACATCACAAGGAATGGGGAAAAGTTAAAGCATTCTACTTGAGAACTGGAACAAGACAAGGATAACCACTTTCACCACTTCTATTTTATCACGTTACTGGGAGTCCTAGCCAGAGCAATCAGACAAGAGAAAAAAAAAAAAAAAAAAAGAGCATCCACATTGGCAAAGAAGAAGTTGGGCTGGACACAGTGGCTCACGCCTGTAATCCCAGCACTTTGGGAAGCCGAGGCGGGCAGATCACCTGAGGTTGGGAGTTGGAGACCAGACTGATCAACACGGAGAAATCCTGTCTCTACTAAAAATACAAAATTAGCCGGGAGTGGTGGTGCATGCCTTTAATCCCGGCTACTCGGGAGGCTGAGGCAGGAGAATCACCTAAATCTGGGAGGCAGAGGTTGCCGTGAGCTAAAATCACATCATCACACTCCAGCCTGGGCAACGAGAGCAAGACTTCCTCTCAGAAAAACAAAAAAATAACAACAAGAAAAGAGGAAGTCAAACTGTCACTGCCTTATGATTATATAACTATATATATATATATATATATATATATATATATATATATATATATATGAAAGCCTATAAAGACTCATCCAAAAAGCTTCTACCTGGTAAATAAATTCAATAAAGTTTCACAACACAAAATCAAAGTACACAAATCAGTAGCCCTACTATACACCAACAAAGATCAAGCATAGAATCAAATCCCTTTTATAACAGCAGTAAATATGTATGTGTATATATATATGAATATGCTTAACAAAAAGGTGAAAGATGTCTACAAACAAGACTACAAAACATTACTGAAAGAAATCAGAGACAACAAAAACAAATGGAAACACATCCCATAATGATGGCTGAGTAGAATCAATATTATGAATATGACTGTACTGCTCAAAGCAACATATGGGTTCAATATAATACCCATGAAAATACCATCATCATTCTTCACAGAAAAAAACAATCCTAAAATTCATATGGAACCTAAAAGGAGCCCTCATAGCCAAGGAACAAAACCTCTCAGCAAAGAACAAATCTGGAGGCATCACATTACCTAACTTCAAAGTATGCTTCATGGCAACAGTGGCCAAAAAGGCAAGATACTTGTATTAAAATAGGCATGTAGACCAATGGAAGAGAACAGTAAAGTTAGAAATAAAGCCAAATACTTATAGCCATCTGACCTTCTACAAAGCAAACAAAAACATAAAGTGGGGAAAAGACACCATATTCATTAAAGGGTGCTAGAGTAATTGGCAAGGCCCAAAGAGAATAATGATACTGGATCCTTATCTTGCACCTTATACAAAAATCAACTCAAGGTGGAACAAACACAAATCTAAGGTTGGAAATTATACAAACTCTTGAAGTTAAATTGGAAACACTTCTAGACATTGGCTTGGGCAAAGAATTCATGACCAAGAACCCAAAGGCAAATGCAACCCAAACAAAAAGTTCTAAAACAAATAGCAAATACCCAAGATATTCAAATAATTTAATTATATGATTACTTGATATTTACAAAAGTAAAATCTAGGACAAGAATATAGGGACAGATGCCACATTCAGCCATTTCTTTTT
>NW_016107448.1:884465-897664 GCF_001604975.1 Cebus imitator
AAACAGGCAGTTTCATGTGGAATATCTATACAAAGGAAAAAAAAAAAGAATCTGAAAGATTTTCTGATAAATCTAATAATGTCAAAAGTAATCCACAGAGTTTTAAAATTTTGTTTGAAAATTTTGTAAGTCATAGAGAGAAATATGTAGAAAATGATGCAAACAAAGGAATGAATATGTAGCATGCCCAGTGGGAGAGTTACAGAATGATAAACCAATCATTATCTTGTGATTGAATTAGCAGTAAATAAACTGATTTAGCCAAAATTTGTGATTCATGTGTATTGGACAGTTACAGAGATTGTAATGTGTAGGCTGAGGCAGATGTATAAAAATTACTAAATATTTACATTTTTAATAGAAAGTCAATAAATATATTTTAAATTATAAAAGAAAAATAGCAGTAAAAGTTTATCATAGTACGACATCATTGGAAATAGTAGGGAAAAAAGGAGTACTGCAGGTTTCCTTCTTAGAAAGATATTCTGTTGGGCAGGAAGGAGTGAGTAGTGTCTGAAATTTTTCCTTATATACCATACAATGCCAAATAACCTTCAAGATTATGTGCATATATTTTTTTAAAGTTTAAAAAATAAATGACTACTCTTTTTGCTTAGGATTGTCTTGCCTATACAGGCTCTCTTTTGGTTACATATGAAATTTAAATTTAGATTTAAATTTAATTTTTTGCTAATTCTGTGAAGAAAGTCAATGATAGCTTAATGGGAATAGCATTGAATCTAAATTACTTTGGACAGTATGGCCATTTTCGTGATATGGATTCTTCCTATACATGAGCATGGAATGTTTGTCCAGTGTTTATCATGGAATGTTTTTCTATCTTATTCCCTTGAGCAGGTCCTTGAAGTTATCCTTGAAGAGGTCCTTCACGTCCCTTGCAAGTTGTGCTCCTAGGTATTTTATTCTCTTTGTGAGTGAGCTCCCATTCTCAATTGCTACAAAGAGAATAAAATACCTAGGAATACAACTTGGCTCTCTGGTTGTCTATTGTTGGTGTATAGGAATGCCTGTGATATTTGCACATTGATTTTGTATCCTGAGATTTTGCTGAAGTTGCTTCTCAGGTTAAAGAGTTCTTGGCTGAGATGATGGGGTTTTATAAATATACAATCATGTTGTCTGCAAACAGAGATGATTTGACTTCCTATTGGAATGCGCTTTATTTCTCTCTCTTGCCTGATTGCCCAGGCCAGAACCTCTAATACTATGTCAAGTAAGAGCAGTGAGAGAGGACATCCTTGTCTTGTACCAGTTTTCAAAGGGAATGCTTCCAGCTTTTCTCATTCAGTATGATATTGGCTATGGGTTTGTCATATAATAGCTCCTATTATATTGAGAAATGTTTCATTAATACCTAATTTATTGAGAGTTTTTAGCATGAAGATATGTTAAATTTTATCAAACAACTTTTCTGCATCTATTGAAATAATCATATTTATAATTAAAAATATAAATTTTTATAAAGTTAAAAAGGACAGAAAAAGAAAAAAGTCCAGGTGCAGAAGTTCATGTCTGTAATCCCAGCACTTTGGGAGGCCAAGGCGGGTGGGTCACTTGAGGTCAGGAGTTTGAGACCAGTCTGGCCAACATGGCGAAACCCCATCTCTAGTAAAAGTATGAAAATCAACCAAGTGTGGTGGTCCACGCCTATAGTCCCAGCTACTGGGGAGGCCGAGGCAGGAACATCACTTCAACCCAGGAGGCAGAGGTTGCAGTGAGCTGAGATTGCACCACTATACTTCAGCGTAGGCAACAGAGTTAGGCTCTGTCTCAAAAAATATGTATGTGTGTGTGTGTGTGTGTGTGTGTGTGTGTGTGTGTGTGTGTATAGTGTGTATATATATATATATAGACACACACACACATATATATATACATTTTTTAAAGTATATGTATGTGTGTGTATGTATATATACACTACACACACACACACACACACACACACACACACACACACATATATATATATACTTTAAAAAATGTGTATTTAAAAAATACCATGACTATATCTGTGGGTTCCTTTAAGGCAGGAAAAGATTGGTGGTATTAGATTACATCTATTTCCAAAGTGCATTAATTTCTATCACTAGAATACTATGCTTTATGTAGGATATGAGATGTTTTCCGTTAAGTGTTTGAAAAAGAATCCCGATCAATTTATGACATCAATTTTATTTGCGGTAACCTTTTTTTTTTATTTCTAAGCTTTTTCATTCTTAACATAAATGCCTCTTAAAAGTTACTGCTTACACTTCTTTTCTAAAATAATAACATTTTGTGATGTTTAGTTGCTCATGTTCTTTCATTCCTTCAGTGCATCACAATTTGGAAACTGTCCAATTTATTCAACATATGAAATATATTCCCATATTGTTCTTTGTCTTTCCACACTCAAGACTACAATCTTTAATTAGCCCTTCATTTATGCTTTCTTATGCTAATAGTATAGTGTACTTACTTCTTAAGGCTCTCTCCTTATGAATTCTCCACCTGCCTTCAGAGTTACATTTCTAAAACTCGATTATAATCCTGTCACTTTTCTTCCTTAAAACTTGTAAATGTTCCCATTGTCTAATGATTACTGTCCTAACTTCCTGTCATTTAGTAATACATGTGATCTTTAACTTATATTTTCAGATTCATGTTTTTCTACTGTTCCTTTCACACATTAAAATTTGAATATAAGTAGACTGGAGTTAAAAAGTTGTGTCAGTTTTTGTACTCTTCTGTTTCTGATGAAAAAAATCTTTGTTTTAGCCAATATTTGCATATTTTGCTAGGTAAAGATATAAAAAATGCACTGGGAAGTTTCAGAAATAGGGCTTGATAAAAGCTGCTATTTTAAAACTAGAAAATCTTTTTTGACGTGTATTTAAATATTTTATGTTTTATGAGCTTGAGAAACCATCTGTGGCTGACACATTATTCAGTTTGTATTGTCACCTGAGACCAGAGTCCCTGAGGCTGGCTTGAATCAACAATAGTTTGGAACTGCATGTTCTAAAGTAAACTTTTGAGAGAATAACTAAGCTCCCCTTTGCTTCAGTAAAAAATTCTGTAATGCTTTTATAATCAGGATTCCTTCCCACTTCTTGCTAGAGACAGTTGCTCTGTGTGGAGTACAGTTTTCAAAATGCAATAATCAAATAAAGCATCCAGGCGGTACTAATCGGTATAGAAAAAAATAATCGAATAGAAAATAAATATATAAGAATGGTGCATAGGGGGTTATATGAAAATAAGACTATCTAATAAAAAGGATTCCAGTCAAAAGAATGATGTTAAGGGAGATTCCACATCATTTCAATCAGGCTGTAAAGTGTATCTCTGCAGGAAAATACTGAGAAGAAATAAAATCTACTCAATAGCTATACTCATTATTCAGCTTAAAGTTACTTGAAAAGACAAGGCCTGCAAATAAAATTTAATGACTCCTAAGAATTACAAGAAAACATAGTTTTGCTTTTAATATATGAAAAATGTATCATAAATTATACACAGTTTTTAGGAAACATGATTCAAGCATTTTTAAGTGTTGACTAGTAACTTGGGAATAGCTAATATAAATGAATGACTTTGAAATTAAATAATGGAAAAAGAAAAGACTAAAAAATGTGTACTTAACTTCGCAGACCTTTTACTAATTAAGTATGTATTCTTGGCAATTGAGAAATCTACCTTGTCCTTTCAAATTCACAAGAAAATTGGCTCGCGATTGGAAAAAAAGAAACAGAAGAAACTTTGATTCTGATGTATTCTGAATGAAGTGTTTTCCAATTTAAAAAAATTTCAAAATGATAGAAACCAGAGGTAATTAATTGAAATAATAACCCAATTTTTATAGATTTCAATAACTTATCCTGTATATCTAAATACACCTTGTGATTTTGTGTGAATCATCACCACTACACAGAATTATACTTCTACTTGTGGTCTCAGATTAAAAAAAAAAATCAGGAAACAGCTCTGTTTCACCCTAAAGCAAATGCTATGGCTGACCTAAAAGTATTTAATAGCATTGAAAAATGAAAATTGCCTTCTATGTCACAGTTTGAGAAAGCATTGTTATATTTAATAAAACTGGCACTTATCAGACCTTCCATTTCCTGAGCTCCTTCTTTCTGCTGGATGAGACTCTTTTGTTAATGGATCCCAGGAATTTGCATTTTATGCAATCATCAGATTTTATTTTATGTCTGAGACAGTTAAAGGAGTATATTCTAGCTAGCCCACTAAACTGTCACAAGTCAATGGCAAATCCCTAGTTTAAAAAAAAAATGCCAATAAACTTATACTAGGGTAAAGCCCTTCTATTTTAAAACTTTTTTTGTGTGTAAATAAATACGACATTTGAAAAGGATTCTTGAATCCTTTGTATAGCTAGGGTACAGGAACATGGCCACTGAGGTCCAGTTTCAATGCATAGGAGCATTAAAAGATTGATTCTCTTTTATTTCCAGGAATTCTATTACTAAAATTTTGACTTGAAGATATCAACCTAAGATGAACACAGCATTTATATAAACAAATTCTGATGTCACAAGTTTTATAATTCAAAAGTGAGAAACAATTTAAACAATAAAAATACAAATTCATAAAATAAACTATGTTACATTTATATTATGAATGAGGACTAGGTAGATATCAAAATACTTTTTATAAGCATATGCTAATATAAAAAACACAACATATTAAAAAGTGAAAAAGGGAGAAAAAGACAAGCTTCAGATACCACAGTCCTGTGACACCTGTTTGGGTAGCCACTAGTCCCATGTGATTATTGAACACTTGAAATGTGGCTACTTCAAATTATAGTGTATTGTAAGTCTTAGGTATACACAGGATTTTGATGACTTAGTATAAAAATGACTGTGAAATAACTCAGTGTTTTATTTTAATAACATATCAATTACATGTTGTATTAGTCCGTGTTCTTCAGAGAAATGGAACCAATAAGATACATACACACACACACACACACACACTCACACCCACACACACACACATACAGAGGCTCCTTAACTTCTTAACTTGTGGGCTTATGTCCCAATAAACCCATTGAGAATTGAAAATATTATTAATTCTAAAATGTATTTATAATACCTAACCAAATAAACATCATAGCTTAGCCTATCCTACCTTAAATATGTCCAAAACTCTTACTATATTCATACACACACACACACACACACACACACACACACACGCACACAGGCACATATATACACAGACACAGTCTTAATTGTAGTAAAGTGTTGAATATCTTATATACTATTTAAAAATAGGCTTTGTGTTAAATATCTTTGCTCAACTATAGGCTAATGTTTGACCAAATACCTGGGCACCCTTACCCAGCAAGTTGATTATTAAAATTAACCATTACACATGCTATGTATTTGGCAAGTATTGGGTAAAATAAAATATACTATTAAAATTTATTTCACCTGTCTCTATATGTCTTTTTATATAACAGAAAATTTAAAATCACATATGTGATATTCATACTTCTATTAGACAATGCTACAATAGATATTGTATAAGCAATTGATAACAGTACTTATTTTGGGGTGATTGTAGGTGACTTAATTTTATAAGATTTTGTTTAGTAAGTGTATTGTCTCTTTGTTCTCATTGGTTTCAAAGAACTTTTTGATTTCTGCCTTAATTTCATTATTTACCCAGGCTATATTTGATTTTCTTCAGAGGATGGCCAATCACATAGTGCAAAATGCCAATTTCTTTACTTTTTAAGAAATTGTTTATTAAATACAATAGTGTATGCCGATTAGTAAAAGCTAAGCAAGAACTGATTTAAACTCCTATGAAACAAAATCTAGGCTATGGTTAATCATAGAATAATAGCTGAAAGTGGTTATTGACCATTCAGTTCCAGATATTTTTAGTTCTCAAAAGTGTATAAAAACAATTAATGTTTTCAGCATACATTTTAAAGGATATTATGAATCCATTACAGAGTGTTTAAAAAATGTTGAAGCTGCTGGGCACTATAGTTCCTGTCTATAATCCCATCGTCACTTTGGGAGGCAGAGGCAGAGGCAATGCTTAAGCCTAGGACTTAAGAGGCTGTAGTGAACTATCATCATGGCATTGCACTCCAGCCTGGGTGATACATTGAGATCCGATTTGGGGGAGGTTACTGAATTTGTATTTCTATTAATTTTTTATAATACAGGTACTGTGTGATGCTAATGACTTTGACAATGTTTGAAAAGTTAGATTTAAAAAAAAAAAAACTTTGTTTCAGACTACTGGGTAAAGGCATGAAAGCTAAAAGATACCATTGAAAATATATGTATGGTAGGTACGGCTCATTGGCTCATTCTCCTGAGTTTTACTATGCATGGAACTGGGATGTTAAAGGCAGCTTCCCAAACTTTCCTATAATTCAGATCTTGCATGGCATATGGCTGCTGCCAAATAGCTACATGTGGAATAGATTTCGAAGACTGACATGGATATTTTGGGATGAAGGCTATGCCTTTGATGCTGTAAGAAATGCAGAAGCTGAGTTATAACTGAATTTCAGAGTTTATTAGCTAGCTTTGTAGACGTTACAGCTGGTTCAACAGTTTGGTTGTGGAGACTGCAGAAAAAGTGGTGTGGTTTTGGAGTCAGTATGTTTGGCATTGTTTCCTGATTACTCAGCTTTTATATCTTGGACTACACCACTGTTCCCTTGACAGATGAAATTTGCATTATTGTTCTGGGAGAAATAGTCCTTTCATGCAGCTTTTCAAATAAATGTAAGCCTCCTAATACCTTTAATTTAAAATTGTCTGCTAAAACTAGTTTAAGGCTATTTTTGTTATCAAGAACCAATGAGAAATATAACCTCATAATTCATAAATAATAAAACTTTAAAATATATTTTTATTACATTGTATTAGTTACTTGTTATTTACATTATTTACTCACAAAATATATTAATTATGAATATATGTTTATGCTTTACATACAGATACCCATGCATCTGAAAGCAGAGAAAATATAAACTCAATTCATTTAAGTAACATAAGTAACAAAGTTATGTCACTGAACTATTCTAAATCATTATTTTAATAGCTACCATCATACACATATATTAATAATTACTGATTAGCACAATCCATCCATCATTGTTGGCCATTGGTAGTGATTACTTTTGGTGAAAAGTTATCATATAAAACAACTGGTGACATAATCAGGAATGATATTTATTAATATTTATATTTATTTTTGAATGTTTAATGAATGTTTTCAAACGACATTCAAGAACAATTTATACCATTAGAACATCCTTGATGGTATTAAAAAGCTTGTCTGCTACAGTCGAATAGAATTTACTTTGTTTTGATTAGTATTCCGAAATAATTAGTAAGGTTAATCATTTTAAGTTTAAATAATGACTAATACTATCACCTATTTTTTTCTTTTCACATACTTGACATCAGATAAATAATTACTTTAGAATTTCAACTTAACTTTAAAAAGTCTTAGAAAAAAAACAGACTTCTTCAGAGTAGCAAAAATATATAAAATTAAGATTTATACCCATGAAATCATTAATGAAAGATTGATGAAACTGACTAAGTATAGAAAAGGATATGGAAGAACATACATTAGGGAGAAAACAACAAACACATTAAATGTTGAGGGCACACTTTTTTATATGGTGCTTTTTTATGAAGCTTTTTTATTGATGATACAATAATCTCATCAATTTCTGTATTTGAGGTTTATGTAGTTTTTCTTATTCTATGCTGTTTACATGGAGTCATGCTCATCCCAACCTGGGACATGATATTGAACAATATTTAGAATAATTAAATCTAATGGACTGATTTGTGTGAGCACAGAAGGGAACTTGTCTTCTAGCTTTGCATCTTTTGTGCTTCTCTCATCACCATCTAATTCTGTCTCTCAGAGATAATAGAGATTAATCCATAAAAATAAAAATTATAGCTATCAAATTAGATTATTTGAGAAAAGTCCAATTTTCAATTTTGTCCCATTTATCCTTTATTTTGTTTGAAGACAAATGTAGCAAAATTAGAAAAATGCCTTAAAGTGTCCCCTATTGATATTGGATCAGAATTGATCCATTTGTGTAAGAAAGAATAATGAAGTAGAACATTGTAATTTTAAAGTACAGTAAATACATTTAAAATAGTTTCTTTTTTAAAGGTGAAATCTAGGGTACTAGAGAAAATATAATAGATACAGATATTGATTCAAATTATATTAAAAATAAGTTATTTAAATTCTTAGATATTTTATCTACATTTAATTTCCATCTGAAGATAAATACTAGAGACTAAAATTAAGCTATTATATAGTAAAACATTAAAGTCCTATACATTAGACTGTTGCATTGCTATAAAGAGATTGAGTAATTTAAAATGAAAAGAGGTGTATTTGGCTCATGGTTCTGCAGGTTTTACAGAATGTATAGTACTGACATCTGCTCAGCTTCTTGGGAAGTCTCAGGAAGCTTACAATCACAGAAGAAGGTAAGGAGGGAACAAACATGTCACATGGTTAAAGCAGGAGGAAAAGAGAAGGGGAAAAGAGGAAAGTACCACACACTTATTAAACTACCAGATTTTTCAAGAACTCTCTATACAAAGACAGCTCCAAGTCATGAGGGATCAGCCTCAACAATCCCACCAGGCTCCAACTTCAGCACTGTGGATTACAACTCAACATGAGATTTGAATGGGACAGATATCCAAACCATATTATCCTACTTTATCGATTTTATTCATTTTTATACATAAACATGTGTAAAATATTTCATATCCAGGCATTACATATTTCCGCAATAGCACTTTACTAATAACAAATTTTCTTGTTTATTATAAAGTCAAATACTAATGTTTTAACTTCATTTTAAAAAGGCAAATATTGTGGGAATAAAATAAGTGAGAAAGTATTGGATAATGGCTACATTATTCATAGGATTTCATTTCTAATTTAAGAGAACTTTTAGTGTATTATAAGTTGCTGTACCATCAATTAAGCCAATTTTATTAATGACAGTAATGACTATTAAATCATTGTCTGCTTTACAACTAAAAAATTATATTGTATTTCTTGTTCACTGTTAATTTTAAAATAGCTTTATTCATTTAAAATTGTCTTAATATTTTTTTCAATGTCTATTATAAGTGATGAAAATTTTTATTTGTATTTGCAATAGTTAATAATATTATACTAGTATTGGTGTATAAAAGTCCACTGATCTTGGATAGTTTTCTTTTCATTGTGTATTATTTTATATAGTTAGTTATTTTTTTTTATTGTACCTAAAGTACAATAAAAAGGGTACATGTGCAGCTCATTCAGGATTATCGCACAGGTGCATATATGGCAATGTGGTTTGCTGTCTCCATCCACCTGTCGCCCGTATCTAGCATTTCTCCCCATGTGATCCCTCCCAAACCTCCCCACCCTCAGCTGTCCCTCACAAACCCCCCCCAACAGACCCCAGTGTGCTATGCTCCCCTCCCTGTGTCGATGTGTTTTCATTGTTTAACACTCACCTATGAGTGAGAACATGTGGTGTTTGATTTTCTATTCTTTTGTCAGTTTGCTGAGAATAATGATTTCCAGATTCATCCATGTCCCTACAAAGGACACAAACTCATCATTTTTTATGGCTGCATAGCATTCCATGGTATATGTATGCTACATTTTCCCTGTCCAGTCTATCACTGACAGGCATTTGGGTTGGTTCCAGGTCTTTTCTACTGTAAACTGTGCCACAATGAACATATGTGTGCATGTGACCTTATAATAGAACAATTTATAATCCTTTGAGTATATACCCAGTAATGGGATTGATGGGAAAAATTGAATTTCTATTTCTATGTTCCTGAGGAATCACCACACTGTCTTCCACAATGGTTGAACTAATTTACACTCCCACCGACAGTGTAAAAGTGTTCATATTTCTTCACATCGTCTCCAGCATCTGTTTTCTCTTGATTTTTTAATGATAGACATTCTAACTGATGTGAGATGGTATCTCAATGTGGTTTTGATTTGCATTTCTTTAGTGACCAGTGATGATGAGCAGTTTTCCCTATGTTTGTTGGCCTCATATATGTCTTCTTTTGAAAACTGTCTGTTCATATCCTTCGCCCACTTTTGGATGGGTTTGTTTGTTCCTTGTAAATCTCTTTAAATTTTTTGTAAATTTTTATATTAGCCCTTTGTCAGATGGGTAGATTGCAAAATTTTTTTCCCATTCTTTTGGCTGCCAGTTCTCTCTGATGATTGTTTCTTTTGCTGTACAGAAGCTCTGGAGCTTAACTAGATCCCATTTGTCTATTTTGGATTTTGTTGCCATTGATTTTGGTGTTTTAGTCACAAAGTCCTTTCCTATGCCTATGTCCTGAATGGTTTTGCCTAGGTTTTCTTCTAGGGTTTTTATGGTATTAGGTCTTATGTTTAAGTCTTTAATCTGTCTGGAGATAATTTAGTGTAAGGTGTCAGGAAGGGGTCCAGTTTCTGCTTTCTGCACATGGCTAGCCAGTCTTCCCAACACCATTTATTAAACAGGGAATCCTTTCCCCATTGTTTGTTTTTGTCAGGTTTGTCAATGATCGGATGGTTGCAGATGTGTGGCAATGTCTCTGAGGCCTCTTCTCTTCCATTAATCTATATCTCTGTTTTGATATTAGTACCATGCTGTTCTGATTACTCTAGCCTTGTAGTACGGCTTGAAGTCAGGTAGTGTGATGCATTCAGCTTTGTTCTTTTTGCTTAGTATTGTCTTGGCTATGAGGGCTTACTGTTGGTTACATTTGAAGTTTAAGGTGATTTTTCCAGTTCTGTGAATACGGTAATTGTTAGCTTGATGGGGATAGCATTGAATGTATAAGTTACTTTGGACAGCATGGCCATTTTCACGATATTGATTCTTCCTGTTATCTTGGATACAAGCAATAGGGAAAGGACTCCATGTTTAATAAATGGTGTTGGGAAAACTGGCTAGCAATGTGCAGAAAGCGGAAACTGGACCCCTACCTGTCACCTTACACTAAAATTAACTCCAGATGGATTAAAGATTTAAACATAAAACCTAACACCATAAAAACACTAGAAGAAAATGTAGGCAAAACCGTCCAGGACATAGGCAGAGGAAAGGACTTCATAACTCTAACACCAAAACCAATGGCAGTAAAGGCCAAGATAGACAAATGGGATCTAATTAAAATTCAGAGCTTCTGTACAGCAAAAGAAACCATCATTAGAGTGAATCAGCAACCAAAAGAAAGGGAAAAAATTTTGTAATCTACCCATCTGACAGAGGGCTAATATCCAGAATCTACAAAGAACTGAAACAGATTAAAAAAAAAAAAAAAAACCAACCCCATTCAAAAGTGGGCAAAGGATATGAACAGACACTTTTCAAAAGAAGACATATATGAGGCCAACAAACATATGAAAAAATGCTCATCATCACTGGTCCTTAGAGAAATGCAAATCAAAACCACACTGAGACACCTTCTCACGCCAGTTAGAATGGCAATCATTAAAAAATCCAGAGACAGCAGATGCTGGAGAGGATGTGGAGAAACAGGAACACTCTTGCACTGTTGGTGGGAGTGTAAATTAGTTCAACCATTGTGGAAGACAGTGTGGTAATTTCTCAAGGATCCAGAAATGGAAATTCCATTTGACCCATCAATCCCCTTACTGGGTATATACCCAAATAACTATAAATCATTCTACTATAAAGACACATGAACATACATGTTCATTGCAGTCCTGTGTACAATGACGAAGACCTGGAACCAGTCCAAATGCCCATCAATGATAGGCTGGACAAAGAAAATGTGGTACATATACACCACAGAATACTATGCAGCCATAAAAAATGATGAGTTCTTGTCCTTTGTGGGGACTTGGATGAATCTGGAAACCATCATTCTCAGCAAACTGACACAAGAACAGAAAGCCAAACACAGCATGTTCTCACTTATAGGTGGATGTTGAACAATGAGAACACGTGGACTCGGGGAAAGGAGCATCACACACTGGGGGCAGTTGGCAAGGGTAGGGGAGAGACAGTAGGGGGTGGGGAAGGGAGGGGAGGGTGGGGAGGGACAACATGGGGAGAAATGCCAGATATAGTATGCACCTAAAGTAAAATAAAAAAATTTTTTAAAAAAAGGAAAACATTGATTTCCCTTCTCTTACAGATCAAGTTTGGCATTTTAAAAATGATAAAACATATATATATACACATCATTTTATGATATATTTTAAATGTATGTGAAAATCAGAAATTATGATAACATTCCATGCCCTAATCATATTTGAAAATGCTTTATGATTTTCAACAAATAATAAAGATATCTATCAAATAAATCTGAATTTTACTTATTAAATGAATCCATTTTAAGATAAAATAACATCAAATATTATATAACTTATTTGGTAAAATAATATGATGGGTAATTTTTTAAATATATGTAGTAATAATCTGAAGTCAAGAATTAATGCTTACTTTAGTAATCAGAGCCTCTAAAAATGTGTTTATGCTGAATATACCTGTATTTTGTTAATAGGCCGGAAAAGATAGTATCTTTGATAATAAAATAAAATGTATCATTTTAAAGTGTGTTAATAATTATTCACTAAGTTTTGTTTGCTTACTATTAGTAGCATTCAGACATATATAATATTGCGTATGAAGTTATTCATACAGAAATGCAAAATTGAAAGAAAAAGCATCAAACAATTAGATTGAAACACATGTAATTGCTGACATTACCATTTCAATCTATAAGAATGGCAACAATGTATAGTTTAAGCATTGCAGTAATCAAAATATGAAGTAGAAATACAAAATTTCAAGTTTTGGTAGGAGTTAGTTTACCCAAGTTTTTCTTTTCCTTGTCTTCCAAAATAAACTGAAAAGAGAACAATGTTCAGTAAGTTTTTAATATGTATAATGTGGCTGAGTAATTAGGAATCAGAGTGAATTCTTATAACTATCCATCACCTCTCTTTCATATTCCATCTTCGCAGCATTTCCAATTAGAAGCCATCTCCGGGCCGGGCGCGGTGGCTCAAGCCTGTAATCCCAGCACTTTGGGAGGCCGAGGCGGGTGGATCACGAGGTCAAGAGATCGAGACCATCCTGGTCAACATGGTGAAACCCCGTC
>NW_016107448.1:897955-930518 GCF_001604975.1 Cebus imitator
CTTTCTCTCTCTTTCTTTCTTTCTCTTTCTTTTTTCTTTTTTTTTCACTCAGCCTTCCTCTGTTGCACAGGCTGGAGTGTAGTAGTGCTATCTTGGCTCACTGCAACTTCCACCTCCTGGGTTCAAGCAGTTCTCTCAACCAACAGTATCTTTTATTTAATAAGTCAATAGTCTGGTGACATCATGATAGTTACAGTATAAAAAAGCATATAATGAACAAACAAAGTTGTCTTAGACATTTATAAAATCACTATGATAAAGTCCTGTTTGTACTTCTGATTTTTGTAGATACTTGCTGAATAATTTGCCTAAAGCTATGTCATCAAATAATAATAATAATAAATGTCTATTTAAAAACCTACATGGGATGCTGCACTTTTCAGGTTTATTGAGTCATGTAATTAAGCACATATAAGTTTTAGGGTGACTCTCTAGTTACCTACATATTATTTCCCCTATTTTATATGATTATTTTTGTTTTATAATAGTTGCCTTCTAAAAGTTTATCATGATGCAAATTTCCGTCTCCTAGACAGATAATTAAAATTAACTTAATATTTGTTAATTGGCTGACATATTCTGTGGAGATGAAATTTAAAAGAGGGGAGAAATGAGTGTAGAAAAGTTTGAAGAAGAAATTTTGAGTACAACTGTCTTGAAGTAGAGAATGGCTATGTGAGAAAATAGTACAAATTATGTGTATTAGTTTAGCCTTTTTAATGGATTATGAGATAAGTAAAGGAATTAAGCATGACATCTGGGTTTTGTCCTAGCTAAGTAGGTGGATTACTCTTTCATTTACTGGAAATAAAGAAAACTGAAGTAGGCACAGCTTTCAAAGGTTACATCATTCCCCTGACAAGCTAATTTTAGGATGATTTTAGATACCTTGCTTATTACCATCATCAATGGCAGTCTTCTCCAGATGTATCCATGCCACAAATATTAATAGTTTTTCCTTTGCTATGCATGTATATGTGCATATGCACATTTGTGTAGTGTGTGTGTGTGCGTGTGTGTGTGTATGAGAGTTTGTGTGTGTGTGTATTTTATGTTACCATTGTACAGGATACAGTTTAATTAATTATGTTGTTGGGATTTTTTTGATATTGTTTATTCTATTGTATGGGGAGGGTTGTGAGTACTTTCTAAAGCACTTTTAAACTATAACAGTAATTTTCTTTGGTAGTTTAATATATAAATGTTGTTTGAAAATTAAAAACATTTTATCCTCTGCTCCCTAAATATTTTACTAAGTTTTTCAATCCACTTCGTAGGCCATTAACTCTTAATTAAATTATTTAAACAATTTAAATGCATAAATACAATTTTAGGCAGTACTGATTTATCAGTCATCCATGCTCATATTTGGCATCATGGTAAAAGCTATATATATCTCCATACTTTCTGTGGTAATCTGGTAGAAAACCATTACCAAGTTAAGGAAATACGATACCATCTCCAGTTGCTGAGATTTATTTTGATCAGAAAATGTGCAGATATTTTTAGAAAGGACTTTAAAGAGGTAATGTATTTGTACATTTTTCACTAATTGTTTAAAGGTCTGAATTATATTAACAGTGTTGCTTTACACTAAGCCATCTTAGAATTGCAATAAAACATTTTAGGTAGGTCCACATTTTGTTTGTTTTTTTGTTTTTATAGTTTTTCTCCATGGATTTTTTTTTTTATTGTACTTTAAGTTCTGGAGTACATGTGTAGATCTTGAAGGATTATTGCATGGGTACATGCCCTGGTGGTTTGCTGTCTCCATCCCCCAGTCCCCTACATCAGGCATTTCTCCCATTGTTATCCCTCCCCAATTTCCCTGCTCTCACTGTCCCTCCCCAACCCCCTACCCAGAGCAGACCCCAGTGTGTGATGTTCCCCTCCCTGGGCCCATGTGTTCTCATTGTTCAACACCTATCCTGAATAAGATTTCATATATAATTTTGCTTATAAATCATTATTAACAGGCTAGAAATAATTATCATTAACAAAATGTTAATACTTCTTTTGGTCTAATGATTTTCTTTCTTATGCACTATTCCCAGTTTAAGAAAATTTAGTATCTGCATTATTCGAAACCCATTAAATGAATAAAATAGATACTGACATGGTTTCCCTATACTGCAATGGTTTGTAATGGATGAATATATATAAAACATAAAATGGATTGTCCATAAAGAATGTGTGATCTGAGCTTGTATGTTTGAGTTGAAGGCAGAGGATTAAAGTAGGTAGTGGGCAAGCAGATGCTTGAATCCCAAACCCATGGTTTATGTGGTTATTGAGATTTTCAAGCTTTTAAAATCTCCTAATTCTGGTTTGGTAATATTTATCTTCTGTAATAGCTTATTTTGGTTTTCAAGTTTATTAGTATAATATTTCATGAGTTATATTGTTTTAACACATATTTGATAGTTAATATTCTTTTATTCACTTGAAATTCAAGCTTTTTAAAATGAATATGAGAATATAAATGTTTCAAGGGTTTATTTTAAAAATTCAATATAATACATTTATCTTACTAGTCTTTTTAAAAAAAATTCTTTATTTTATTAAATCTATAATTTGTATTTTCTATGTATCTTATTTCTCATGTTTAATAAATCATTTATATATGCATCACAATTTAAATTTCTAGTATCTTTAAATGTTTAGTTTAAAGAAACATTCAAATAAATAAGAAATTATTCAAAGTAAATTCATTTAAACGAAATAATTACTAAAAAACTAACATTTATTTTGTATAAATATTTATTTTATTTATTTAGTTTAAATGAATTTTTAATACATACATGCAAAGCGTTTTTTAATGGTAGTAATGCTCTGTGAGAACAATGTTAAATATTGTGTACAGGTTAGTGTGTCTAAATGAATAAGTATATAAATATATGCATTCAATACTATATACTCAAGTGCCCTCTCTTTCTCTCTCTTTCTGTCTCTCTCTCTCTCTCTCTCTATCTATCTTAGTAATTACATAGTGTTTTTTCTATATGTTTTAATTTTAATCTCTGGAAAATCTAAATTAAAGCAGTAAAATAAAAATTTAGGATTGCTATTGTGGAGAAGTAAAACTAGAAATATAGGCCAGGCACAGTGTCTTATGCCTGTAATCCCAGCATTTTGAGAGATCAACAAAGGCAAATCACTTGAGATCAGGAGTTCAAAGCCAGCCTGGCCAGCATAGCAAAATCCCAACTATACTAAAAAATAAAAAACTAAAAAAAATTAGCCAAGCATGTTGGTGCACACCTGTTACCATAGCTACTTGGGAGGTTGAGGCAGGAAAACTGCTTGAACTTTGGAGGCAGAGGTTGCAGTGAGCAGAGATCATGCCAAGGCACTCCAGACTGAGTGACAGAATGAGACTTCCTCTCAAAAAATAAAAATAAATTTAAAAAGGAGAAAAAAATTTAAATAATATAGCTTATTTAATTTTTCCTCTAATACAGGATTCTAAATTTCAACAGACTGTTTACCTGTGTAGGCTTATAAAATATATCATGATTGCTTCTAGAGTATTTTTTGAAAAGACTGCTACTTCAAAGATCCCCCCAAAGAACCTATAACAAAAACAACCAAAAAACAAAAAAAAGCTTATTTGCCTTAACAAATCAAAGAGGAATCCTCTCATATCTCTGAAGTGATCTGGGAAGTAAACAGGTCTTCTACTAACATAACAGAAGTAAATATAAATTATATTGTGTGTCTTTTCTGCCTAAAATCCCATTGCCAATAAAATAAAGTTTGACCTCCATAACATGGCCTACATAGTGCTTCAGGTTTTGATTCTTAAATATGTATCCAAAATCACTCATACATCCGATTTTCTTTACTTATGATGATATGAAAGCTAGATAATGTTGATTACCTATCTATCGTCCCCTTATTTATCTAATGGAAGAAAAATTTTGTTTATGCTATCAATGTGCCAAGCCTAAAACACTGACTGAATTGTCCTAAATCTTTTGCTATGAGTGTTCACATTAATAATCGTGACCAATGATATGTGAGAAAAACCCACTACCTCCAACTTCTACAGAAGACATTATTTTCAGAAAAAAAGAAAAAAGACATATATCCTTTTCTCTTGGTCTTTACTTCTTTTTCCTTCCTGGGAATCATACACAATTTGACTCTGGTGATAAAAGCCACTTGCAAAAGGCAGGCTTTGGTTCATTCACTGGCTTCTTCAGATTTATATTGACGATTAACAATAAACTCCTTGCTAAATAAGAAAATAACCCCTTCTTGGTATAAACTACTCTAGGTACATTTCCCATTTAATTCAATTCAATAAAATATTAAGATATCCCATAAAGCTTTCAAAATTTTTTTTTAACATCTATTAGTATCTAAGTTACAGCTCAGTATTCTCTGTATGTTCTCTTCCCACTGTCATGAAAATTTCCCCTATTAGTATCCCTATTATCCTTATAGCTAACTCCTTCTCTCTTCCATGTTTTAAATGCCCCTTCTTCAGTGAGGTTCTATGAAGAAGGCACTCCTTTTCCTTTTTTGGCTTTTGTGTAGTCTTCATTCTTTTATTTCCTATGATATTTCTTAAAAGTATTTATTAAAACAAAATACTCTTTTTTTTTCTTACTTATTGTGTACCTTTTTCCTTCATTAGAATGTGACAGAGGACATCTCTCTTGTTACTTTTGCTTCTTTATTGCCTAGCAGAGTATGTAGTTATTACATAGTAGATGTTCAATAAATGATTTTAAAGTACATAAATGGATGAAAGTCATAATGAGGCTAAGAAATTTTTTAGGCTATCAGAGTCTGTTGTCTCCCAATTATTAAATAATATTAATAGAGATTTATAGTTCATGATAAAGAAAAGCTAGCAAACCTAGAATCATTCATTTCCACCAGCCATTGAAATAGTGTTGAAAGCAAAACATAAGTGTCAAAGAGTTCTTCAGCTATTCATATCGATCAACGTTCTTCTAGATATCTTAATCCATTTCCACTACTTATAATTTAGGGCTGCCATAAAGCAAACCACTGGAATCATTTAGGAGTCAAAGGATCTCTATAAATATTTACCTTTGGTTTGTATCTTTAAAAAGAAAAAGAAGACTGTGCTAATCTGAAGATAGAATGCAACCTTTCTATTGAATGGGAACATTCTAGCTCATAGTTATGTTCCAGAACTAGACTACTCAGTAAAGACTCCATTTCTGGCCTTGCTGTAGTGACTGGTACCAAAGTGACCTGTGGATAAAACCTTACCTGCAGAATGTTTGGTGGCTGGAAGGAGATAATCCTGGAAGCTGTGTTGGTGTGAAGATGGTGCTGAATGGAGAAGACAGCTTGTATAATGTTCTCACAAATAAATATTTATTCTTTAATGAGAAGAGTAGGCAGTAGGTAACAGGAATCCAATGCTGCAAAGATGTGCCATGAACAAAATACAAAAGAAGATTTTAAAATGAAATCAGAAAGTATATACAATAAGCAACACTTTAACTTTATATCAGAAATTGTACTTCTACCAACAGCCATATGAATAGTAAGGGCCAACAAGAAAACAAAATCAATGTGAAATTTTAAAACATTACAGTTTCCTAGGTTCTGTAAACCCTCTCATACAATAAAGATAAGTAAAGAAAAACAAAAAATAATTGAAAAGAGTTGGCAATATTAAAGAAAAACATTACAGAAAAAGATTTGAAAACAAAACATATTAAGCCATTTAAACAAATTTTAGACATCATTTGCCTTATAGGCCTATTATAATTTGAAAAATTATGTATGCCATAATGAAGAAATGAAATGAATTGAAATGGATGTAGCCTACGCCTAAAAAAACAAGCTAACCAGAGGGACATAAATATATCTCTTAACGTAAATTGTGCCTTGGTAAGAATACATGAACAATGGGGGAAGTTTCTTTGCCCATGATTCCTTGTTTTCACTTATATTTCTACCTACCTCAGCCCTTGAGAATATCCCTTGTGGTTGGCCATAACCCTAGAGTTGATGTATACAGAAAGCTTACCAGCATCCTCTCACTTTCTTTGTCTTCCTATGGATTAGAGGTTTTTGTTTTATTTTTAATCAGGCAACCTTTAAAACATATTAAATATTTGAATTCAAAATAAAGTGTCCTTATATTTTCTACTTAATTGATAGCTTCTTTAGAATCATAGGCAAGAAATGCAGTGGTACTGAGAAGACTAAATGTTGTTTCAAATCTCCAGTTTATCCCTGCAATTACCATATGCTATATGTCAAAATAATTATCTATCATTATTATTTTAAAAGTATACTAGAGAATTGAAATGCTCTGTTACTAACTTGCTGTGCAATTTGCAATAAGTCAGTTAATATTTCTGGTCATCAGTGTCCCACCAGTTATAAAATAATGACATAAACTAGGTTAACTTCAATGTTCCATCCCAATGCTATGATTTAGCATAAACTTGCCTCCCACTGATTAGTTTGCAATTTCTGAGAAATATTTTCCTTGTTTGTGCTTTTTTTGAATATACTATATTACTATAAATTCATTAAATATAGCTTTTAGTAAAGAACACTTGAGAAATACTGGTGATTAGGTATCACAAACACTTCCAACTTCTAAGGAGACAGAATTAGAGCATATGTACAAGTTCTTCATTGGATAGTCTTTTAAAAATATAGAAATTTCAGTAAGTAATAATCACCATTCATTAAAACTTCAAATTGCAAAGTTAAAGGCATTTTTTTCTCAATACTAGTGAAAGCCCACATCTGGATTTTTAAGAGGTTTTTTTTTTTTTTTTCCTAGAAACCCAACACTATAATTAATTAAAATAATATTGCACCTGTGAATAATACATATGAATCAGAAAAGCATATAATTACTAATTCTTAATAACTGCATAATTATTCATAGGAAGCTTGATGTTACATGATAAATGGAGAAAGATATTAAAATGGATATAAATTCTGGAATAAAAAATACATTAGATTATTACTCTACAATCATTTATTGATACCCAGTTAAGTGATGCAGTTTACTATGTAGTCAGCATACAAAAGTAAACCAATGTCACTAACTTTAAATTTATAATATAAAGACACAAGCATAAAAACTCTGCCTTTTTTTTTCTATTTTGTCAGTTGAAATGTTTTTTCCTTATTTTAGATTTCCATGTATGTGTAAACTGACTTCTCTCCACCATATTTAACTGGTAGTAGGATTTTAAAAATCACATTTGCACAGGCATTCAGAGACACCAGTTTAATATAAATTATAGAAGCTTCTTTTAATTTCATTTTCGTGACCTGCCGCATAAAGCTGAGTTGTCTTTAAACACCACGTTATTTAATTCTTACAACAACTGTATGACTTATGTATTGTTAGATGAGAAAATATAGGATAAGACGAGAATATTTAACTTGCCCAAGGATATAGTAAAAGTAAACATTATATTATATCACCATTCTATATGGTCTTTATTGTGTATGGAATAATTTTCTGTTAATTTAACATCTCAATATAAAGTCTTTTGGGTGTCACCCAATGTTTGTCTGCATCTTGAAATAAATATGAGATTAAAAGTGGAAGAAAATAATCTTGTCAAATTGTCTTAAGATCATATGAGTTTTATAATTAAATTTTAGAAATACTTTATGACTGGCCTAATAAAAGAAGGCATTAATTCTTGTGATATGCTCAATATTAAAATATATTGTGAGTTAAGAGGAACATGCTTTGTGTATTTAAAAGAAAATTTGAATTTAGTGCTAATGTTAGAAGAGCAAATAGAAGATACTTGAGAAAAATTGAATATCATATAATAATCAAATATTCTTAAAGAAAGGAATAGAGTATTCTGAGGAAAAATATATTTTGTTTTCTTTTTCATGCAATAATTCAAATTTCAAAGATAACTGTCTTCCCAAAACATTTGTAAATAACCAGCAGAAAAAATTAAATATGTATAAATAGGAATACAACCATATAAAATAATATTGGAATTAATCAAATACAGAAGAAGTAGAAACTTTCAATAATGCTAAGAAAAAGTATGCATAACTGTAAGTCCATTTAGAGCTAGGTAAAGAAAAAGGACTAAATAAATTTTTAAATAACTGGAATTTTTTAGTTGAAGAATTTCAAACATTATTTACTTTATGCCACTAAAACTTATTCTATTGTAAAAAAAAAAATATTGCTAGGTTGTAATCAAAATTCAGGAATCATGAAAAATTAGTAAAAAGTACCTGTCCATGTTTATTAACTCATGACCTCAGGTTATAATTGTTTACATATCATGATACTAAAATGACTTAAACAGTTGGTATGTTAGTTTATTCTCACACTGCTATAAGGAACTACCTAAGACTGAATAATTTATGAAAAAAAAGGGTTTAATTGACTCACATTTCCACAGGGTGTACACAAAGCATGGGTGGGAAGCCCTCAAGAAAAGTATAAGCATGGCAGAAGGCGAAGAAGCAGCAAGCACATCGTACCATGGCAGGGAGGGAGAGACAGAGAGAAGGAAGAGGTGTCACACACTTTTAAATAATCAGATCATAAAAACAGCAAGGAGGAAGTCTGCCCCATGATCCAATTACGTCCAACTATTCCCTTCCTCTAACAGGTGGGGATTACGATTCAATACCAGATTTGGGTGAGGACACAGTGCCAAATCATATCAGTTGGTGATTTCAGACAAATGTTGACACTGCTATGTATAACATAGCATAATATCATATGAAGGCAACCTCCCATAAAATAAATGATTATAAAAATACTCACCTTTCTTCATATGCACCACTGTGTAAATGTCATCCTGCATTAGTTTCATTTTAGTAAAATTAAGTTCTCCTAAATGTAAGTTATGTTAAATATTGGAGTTTTAGCTGAGTTTGGAGAGAAAGAGTGCTGAGCTTCCAGGGCTTGAAATGGAAAATTAAAGCAATCCATCAAAGAATTAATCCTTTAATCACTTACCATCACATTATGAATAATATCACAAAACCAGAGATGGTGCCAACTCCCCCTGATTTGTTTCTCCCGTGAAATGGTGCACCAGTCCACGCCAGGTGGATCCATGCAGATGTGGGAATAATCACACTATTAATGAAGACTCAAAGGGATCTAGCAGTTTTATGATGGTGTCTGGAATAATAGAGACTGAAGGAGAAGGGCTAGAAGTAGAAAACTACTGGGTACTGAGTCAGAGTTGGGGAAGGTGTCTTCAAATCCCTCCTATTTATCCTGTAGAGAAATACTGGTAGAGATACCTGAAGATCTCTGCCCAAGACCTCAGATAAAGAAACCTAGGAATGAAGACCCAGTGAGACCTGTTTTGCAAAACCTTTGTAATTGCCTATGGTCATGCTTTAAAAAACACAGATAGCTTTTTAGAGAGGAGCTGAACTCCTCATTAAGCATAGATTTTAACTGTTAATCAATGATCCACAAACAGCATGCTGATCAGAATATGGCATTCAATTTTCATTCTGATAAAAATGGCAATATCAACAAAGTGTGACAAATATTTAACTGTAATATTTTTAGACAAACTTGGAGGATACTGATAATCCAAAGACAATCCAGAGAATTTAGCTAATTATATTTGTTTGGTTTATCTATATCTTCGAACAGAACTCTAGAAAGGAAGTAATCAATGTGTCACCGGTAGAGGGTCATGACTGCAAGTTGTCCATGCTCTTGGCGTTTGGAACAAAGAATTGGACAAAACGCCCAGCAAAGCAAAGAAATAATGAAGCAACAAAAGAATGAAAGCAGGGATTAATTGAAAACGAAAGTACACTTCACAGTGTGGGATTGGACCAGAGCAAAGCTTAAGGTCCAAGATACAGAATCTTCTTGGGTTCAAACACCCTCTAGAGGCTTCCCATTGGCCACTTCATGCTCACCTCACATAACTGCAGTGGTAGCCCGCAATCAGTCTGATTGTTTGCAGAAAGCAGCCAACCAGAGGCAAAGTGAAGTTACAAAAGTCACACTCCTGTGCAAACATCTGATTGGTTGCAATCAGAGGCTAGAATGAAATTACAAAGTTGAAAATGAAGCTGAATGCACAATCAGTTTGATGTGTTGCTGACAGCCAATTTCCCATCTGCCAGGCAGAAAATGTCAAAGGGAGTAGCCTCTGGTCCTTTTGTTTCTTAGGCATGGAAAGTTAGGATTTTCCTTAAAATTTTTTTCTAGGAAGTCCACATGAAACAAGCCATAGGTTCCCTGCCACCGGATCCTATTCTCCTGCCTCAAATGTAGCACTTACCTAATGTGAAGAATCAGTCTATCATCATATAAAGCCTCACTTCCAAACTAGGGTGTCGGCCAGATGCTGTGACTCACACCAGTAATCCCAGCACTTCGGGAGGCCTGCGAATCACCGGGTCAAGAAATGGAGACCATCCTGGGCAACGGGTGAAACCCCATCTCTAATTTAAAAAAAAAAAAAAAAATACAAAAATTACCTGGATGTGGTGGCACCCACCTGTAGTCCCAGCTATTTGGGAGGCTAAGTCAGGAGAATCACTTGAACCCAGGAGGTGGAGGTTGCAGTGAGCAGAGATGGAGCCAGTGCACTCCAGGCTGGCAACAGAGCAAAACGCTGTATAGAAAACAAACAAACAAATAAACAAACAAACAAAAAACACAGGTAGAGAGACTACTCCCGATTAATAACATTGTGGGGATCGCTCCCGTGTAAGGCCCCCTAATGTGTGGGCCTCACCAAATGGTGAGCTTGAGCCCAAACACAGTTTCCTGCTGGAGGCAGTCGAGCTATGGGAAAGAAGAAACTAAAAAATGACTGATGTTGCAAAAGTTTCTACTTCTGACTACAATGACACTTGGGCAAGGGTCGTGTGGTATTGTCAGACATTATGTCTCCACTAGGCCTCTGCATGACCTTTACAACTTTACTTTTCAAGAAGTTTAACTTTATCCGCATGACTGCCTTGAACCCTAGATAATGACTTTACGGCTTAGCTTGTGGCTCTTAGGTATTGTTATTCACAAGTGTGTTTTGGTAAAAACAGATAAAGCACACCACCTGCCCACTTTTATGATCCTTGAATGTCATGCTTAAGATTGTTTTTGTGATCCTATATTTTGTAAATTTCCATTCCTCTTATTGTTGATTGTGTAAACACCTTTGATCTTAAGGTATATATTGAGACCCTGGACAAAAATAAATTTGCTGTTTAGGCATTGCCTTTTCTGTCCTCCAGACCCCAGTTTTCTGTCTCTCTTTATTTCGGCACACCTCCTCTTTCAGGTCGGGACCCTCTTGCTGGACAAGACTCCCCGGCAGATCTTCCATCGCCCACATAACATGGCATCAATTTCAGTTCCATCCCCATCACTGTGAAACACTCTCCATGAGTAAATCATAACAAAAGGAGAAAGAAAGGAATAGTTGTATGTATTTCCCATTTGATGGCTGCGTGTCAACAAAAGAACCCCGTAATTTAAGCTCTGCTGATATCAAAGATTAGTTTAAACAGATGAATTCACTATATAAGGAATCTAAGAAAATTTTAGTGAATGTTGAAAACTGTCAGTTTCCATCTGAGAATTAAGACAAAACTGGAACTACTCTAGAAAACAGATGTCCTCTAAAAAAAGCGAGGAGGAGTAAACAGGTGGATATCAAATGTATAAAATATTTGGACTGATGTCATTATTTAGTTTTCTTAAATCATCCTTACTGATAAGGACTGAAAAGAACAGAAAGAATGAGAAATTGAAGGAAACACACCATCATTAAAGAAAAAAGATTACAGCAACACCAACCATAAATTATTACATATAACTAGGAAATACTATGAATTATGAAATAATATGAGTGATAAAAGCTAATAGAAACATTTTGGATTTTTTTTAAAATCTAATAGTTATTAAATCTCACTTTTCTTAGCAATCATAATATGGCCAGGCTAAGACAATCACTCTACATAAAATAGAGAATAAATTCAGGATGAACAAAACTTGACTGAAAGATAGGGTGAACTCAGAGTGTAATAATGTTGATTTACCTTAAAACAGTAGCCCTGGAGAGGGAAAAGATAAATAGAGTTGGAAACAATTTAGGAGTCAAAATAAAGCTGTAATTTATGAGTGTGGAGAATGAAGAAGAAGATAGGATCAAGGATAGTACACAACTTCTGCATAATGAAATGAAAGGTAGTAACTATCTTTGAAATATGCCACCTTATATTAACAGTGGAATCTTGACATTGTATGAGAGTTGGAGGTCATGTTTCATGTGGAAAATGTGGACTTTGAGGCACCTGTGGAATATCTGAGTGGAAAATTTAAATTAACATTGACTTCAGAGATGCGAAATATGGCCAGAGTTCATTGACACAGTGAACAGGAAAAATCAGAGCCAGCACACCTGAGGAAATTGGGGGTAAATATTGAAGAATGCACACAGCCTCCAAAACTCACAAAGCTATAGCCAAGAGGGAGCTGGAACTCATCCTCATTCAGAATTTATGCAGATAATCAGAGATTAAGATGTCACTGTGATTGGAAAAGGGCAATAGCAGAAGAGAAACATTTGAGTGTGTGTTTTACTACAGTTCCTATAAAAAAGGTAACATCTTGGTGAGAACTGGTAACCGAACATCTGCCTAAAAGAAAAAAAATAGCTAAATATACTAGTGTTCTTAATATGAGAATCTTCAAAAATTGTAGAGGAGCTGTTTGCTAATGTTCTCAGGAATGGTTTACTTAAAATACTAAGAATAGTTTTGGTAAAATCTTGAGGGAGAAGAAGGCTCAGAATCTTATGGTCTTTTATTTATTTAAATATGACTGTAATGATATTCTACCACTAGCTCAACATGGATTATAAAAATTTGCTTGTAACTGCTTCACTGATTTAAAAGAAATATGTATTATAAAATTAAAGAGAAAGCAATAACTTGGCTATTATATAAATATAAAAATACAAGAGGACATATGATCTGTTAATACATATCCCATCCATCAAGATTTATTGAATTAACAAAAAAAAAAATCTCTACAATGAACTGAAATTTAGAGGAGCTGAAACATTGGGATTCAGAACTTGACTGGAACTATTAAATTCAAGAACAAACACAGCATTATAATTACAATCTAATGATCAGCATGCTCTGGATGAGGAAGCTGTTTGCGTTAACATCTCTTTTGTGTGCCTAAAATGATGGAAACTTAGGCATCTGACAACTAACACTAGCTTCTGCAACTAGGTATTGACATTTATTTCTCACAACCTTGTATGCTAACAGTGAAGGTCAAGAGCAGTGACAATATGGTCTTTCTCTGATTTCTGCCTTCCAAATTACACTGAAGAACATTTAATTTGCAAAACGTAATTACTGTACAGAATGCTTGTTGCAAGGAAATCTGAAAAATATAGGATTCTTGAATTCTGTACAATTTATTAAAGAAAAGAACCTCATAAGAATAGATGCCAGAATACCTATCTAGTAAATTTATCAAATTTATCACACCTGTAATCCCAGCACTTTGGAAGATCTAAGTGGGTGGATTGCCTGAGTTCAGGAGTTCCAAATCAGCCAGGACAACATGGTTAAACCCCATCTCTACTAAAATACAAAAATTAGCCAGGTGTGGTGGCATGCGCATGTAGTCACAACTAGTCAGGAGGCTGAGATAGGGTAATTGCTTGAACCTGGGAGGTGGAGGTTGTAGTGAGCCATGATGGCACCACTGCACTCCAGCCTGGGGGACAGAGTGAGACTCCATCTCCAAAAAAAAAAAGTGATGGGTAAGAGAAGAAATATCTTAAAACATTTCCGAATAAATATTATTGCTTATCTGTTATGCCTGCATTCTTTCTTTCTTATTCCCTACAGAAACCCTATGTCATTTAATTTATGCTTCATTGCTTAGCCCATGTGTTCAGTTAGAGCTGACTCTCTGTTTGGCTCCTGAGGTAGTTGATTGATATACAGGTAATTCCATTCATCTTGTCAGTGATTGGTTTATAGTAATCATGTGAATCAAACCAATGAGTCCCATACAGTGGTTAACTAAGAAATATTGAATTCCTCTTTATTCTTTTTGTTAAGATTCAGAAAATGAACCATGGTATGTGGAAATAAGAAGCAGAATTACTCCAGCCACCTTACTACCACATGATCCAATACAGCTTGGGAGTAGCTTGAGTTAGAGTTCCTATTATTTAAAACTGAGTGTCTTTCAATTGATGCAGAAAACAACCAAGCAAAATAATACAAAAATTATAGTTAAAAGTAATGTGTAGTAAGTCTTTTGTTCTGCTATGATCATGATCTGCTTTCTAATGAATTATATGTAATTTTTTAAAAAAATATCACAACACAACATGAACAACTGTCATTAGAGCATGATAAAATAAACCAGATATTTGGACACTAAATATTAGGTAGGGTTGATATACTTTTTGGCCTAATTGAGGGAAATAAAATTACAAGCCCTGATAGAAGGCTTGAAAAAACAGAACAGGAAAGAATCAAAAACAGATGAAAATAGTACCAGAAGGCAATTTATCTTTCTCCATGAATAGAGTCAAAACATAGTTCATATTTTTTCAATTTTGGTGTCTAAAGGCATCTTATACAGAATTGTACAGGCACACCTCATCTTATTATGTTTTGCTTTATTGCATTTCACAGATTTTTTTTTTTTTTACAAATTGTAGGTTTGTGGCAATCTTATGTTGAGCAAGTTCTACGGATTTTAATCAGTGTAGGATGACATGCATCTGGCATTGTAGCATCATAAAGAATAGTTGCACTGTCCTAAAAAATCCTTTGTTCTCTGGCTTTTATCACTCCCTCTTTGCTATCCCCTAACAACCACTAATATTTTTACTGTATCCATAGTTTCATCTTTTCCAGAATGCCATACATAGGCATATTCTTTCCCCTGCACATTGGTTTATTGTGCTTTGCAGACATTTCATTTTTAAGAAATTGAAGTTGTTTGGCAACCCTGCAGGGAGCTAGTTTTTTTCTTTTTCTTTTTTTTTTTTTTTTTCAAGGGAAGAAGTAATGTGGAACAATTTTAGGGTTTCTAGTGGAGATTGTGGCCTTTTTATCAACTAGAAATAAAAAATTTTGTTCTCACATTGTATCTCTGCGTCACATCTTGGTAACTCAAAATATCTTAAACATTTTTTTATTATTGTGGTATCTATTATGGTGATCTGTAATGGGTGATATTTGATGTTGCTACTGTAATTCTTTTTGGGGTAGGAGAATTTCTCCTATTCTCTTTGTGCAATAGGAGAAAAAATAATAATTTGATTTAAAAATTGGCAAAAATTTAAATAGACATTTCTCAAAAGAAGACACCCAAATGGTCAACCAGTATATACAAAAATGTTTAACCTCACTAATCATTAGAGAAATCCAAATTAAAGCTAAAATAACAGTTAATATGAATTTTATCCAAATGTCAGGTAATAACAAACACTGGAAAATATGCAGAGAAAGAGAAACACTATTGATGAGAATGTAAATTAGTAAAACTGCTATGGAAACAGTATAGAGTTTCCTATAAAATATAAAAATAGAAGTACTATAAGCCAGCAGTTCCACTGCTAGGTATATACCCAAAAAGAAAGAAAATCAGTTTATTGAAGAAATATCTACACTCCCATGTTTATTGCAGCACAATACACAATAGCCAAGATATAGAGTCAATCTAAGTGCCCATTCATTGATCAATAATTCATTGATTATTCAGCCATAAAAACAAAATCCTGTCATTTGCAGCAACATAGATTGAACTAGAGGTCATAATACTCAGTGACGTAAGCTAGGCACAGAAAGACAAACGTTGTGTGTTATCATTTATTTATCAGATCTTAAATAAATATCTCAGAGAGTTAGAAAGCACAATGATGATTACCAGAAGCTGGGAAGCTTTGTAGGAAGAGGAGGGTAAAGAGGAGATGGTCACAGGGTACAAAATAAAGTTACATAGAAGAAATAAGATCTATTATTTGGTAGCACTATAGGATGACCATAGTTAACAATAAGGTATTGTATATTTCAAGATAACTAAAATAGTATAATGATAATGTCCAGTTCGGGGATATATGTGCAGAACATACAGGTTTGTTACATAGGTATACACATGCCATGGTGGTTTGCTACACCCATCGACCATCAGCTATAAAAGGTATTTCTCCTAATGCTATCTCTCTCCTAGCCTCCCACCCCACAACAGTCCCGGTGTATGAAGTTCCCCACCCTTTATCCATGTGTTCTCATTGTTAAACATCCCCTTTGAGTGAGAACATGCAGTGTCTGGTTTTCTGTTCCTGAGTTAGTTTGCTGAGAATGATGGTTTCCAGCTTCATCCATGTCCCTGCAAAGGACATGATCTCATTCATTTTTATAGCTGTATAGTATTCCATGGCATATATGTGCACCATTACTTTATCCAGTCTGTCATTAATGGACATTTGGGTTCATTCCAAGTCTTTGCTATTGTAAATAGTGCTGCAATAAACATACATGTGCATGTGCTATTCTCATCAAGGCACTAGTGACTTTCTATGTTTGTCTTTGTAGATGAAATGATTTCTTACAGGGAGCATATAGTTTAGTCTTCCTATTTTATTCATTCAGACACTCTGTTTTTTGACTGGGTAATTTAGCCCATTTACGTTCAATATTACTGATAGGTGAGACTTACTCCTGCCATCTTATTAATTGTTTTCTTCTTTTGTTTGTCCTCCTTCCTTTCTTTCCTCTGGTCTTTTTTTGTGTAAAAGTAATTTTCCTTGATAGTATGTTTTAATTTTTTTGATTTTTATTATTCATCTACCTATTATAGTTTTTTTGTTTTGTTTTGTTGTGAACATGATGCTTGCAAAGAGTATCTTACAACCAATAATTTTAACTGGTGAAAACTTTAATCAGAAGAAACAGAAAAGACAATGAAGGAAGCAGAGAAAAAAAATCAAACCAAAACACTACACATTAACTCAATCCAAACCCATAGATTTTATTGTCTCTATTTTCACATTTTCAACTATAAATTTGTTATTGTTATGATTTTGGATAAGTTTGCCTTTTAGTGTTCCTACCTAAAATATTAGTGGCCTAGGCATCACAATTACAGTGTTAAGGTTTTCTGTATTTGTATATGTAGTTATTTTTACCTGTAAGTTTTATAAACTTCAGATGATTTCTTGTTGCTTGTTAAAATCCTTTTCTTTTAGATTGAAGTCTCTTCAGTGTTTCTTGTAAGACACATCTGATGGTGAAAAAATCTCTCGGGTTTGTTGGTCTTGTATATTAGTTCATTTTCACTCTGGTGATAAAGACATACACAGGAAAAAGAGTTCAATGGACTTCCAGATCCACATGCTGGGGAAGCCTTACAATAATGATGGAAGACAAGGAGGAGTAACTCACCTCCTACGCGGATGGCAGCAGTCAAAGAGAACCTGTGCAGGAAAACTCTTTCTTATAAAGCCATCAGATCTCATGAGACTTATTCACTATCATGAGAACAGCATGGGAAAGACATGCCCCCATGATTTCATTACCTCCCACTTGGTCCCTCCCACAACAGGTGGATATTCAAGATGAGATTTGGGTTGGAACACAGCTAATCATAACATCTCAATAGTTATTATTTCTTCTTTTATATTTAATGGTAATTTTGCTGGATATAGTATTTGAAATTGTATACATTCTTTCAACATGTTATTCGCTTCCTTGTGGCCAGTCTAGTTTCCCCCAAGTCTGTTGCTAGAAATAATAGTTCTTTTATATGTTATTTGCTTCTTTTCTCCTTCTGCTTTTAGAATCCCTTTTTAATACTTGGCCTTTGAAAGTTTGACTTTTATAGGCCTTAAAATATTCTTATTTGGGTTGAATCTTCTAGGTGGTCTTTGACCTCTCTGTATTTGAATATTCATTTCTTTCTGCAGGTTTGTAAAGTCATTTATTTCTTTGAATAAATTTCCTATTCCAGTTTCTTTCCCTATATTTTATAGAAGGCAAATAACTCTTAGATTTGCTGTTTCAGGCTATTTAATATATCTTTGTGACATACCTCCTTCCTCTTTATTTCTTTTTCCTCTGCTGACTGCGTATTTCATATTGCCTGTCTTTGAACTCACTAATTCTTTTTCTGCCTTATCAATTATGTTGTTGAGAGATTCTGATGAATTTTTCAGCTTGTCAACTAAATTTTGCTAGTATTTTTTATTAGTGCAATCTCTTTATTAAATTTATCTTACAGAATGCTGAATTCCCTACTCTGCGTTACCTTAAAGTTTGCTGCACTTCCTCAAGAGAGCTATTTTGAATTCTCTGTTGTGAGAAGGCAGAAATCTCTGTCAACTCCAGGATGGTCACTGTTGAAGTTAAGTTTTCCTAGAAGCTCTTGACATGTATAAATATTCATCAATGTCTGGGCATTGAAGACTTTGGTATTTATTCCATTCTTCTCAGCCTGGGCTTGTTTGTACATGTCCTTCATGAGATGACTTTCCAAGAATTTAAAGAGTTATTAGTGTTATGACCTAAGCCTCTGGTCACTGAAGTCATTTCAGCACTAGCAAGTGTTCTATCCCAGGAACTCTTGAAGACTCCTAGATACATAGCCTTGGTGGCTTTGGGGAAGATAAGGTGGAATTCCCTGGGTTACCAGACAGTCTTTCACTCTATTTCTTCTCTTTCTCCTAAGCAGAAGGAGTCTTTCTCCAAGTTGGGCTTCCTGGAGTTGGGAGAGGTGATATACAGGCACCACCATGGCCACCACAACTGGCAGCATGCTGGGTCTCACCTGAAGCTGACGGCATTCCAGGAAAAGAGGGTGCTCTAGAGTCACTGTCCAGAAGAAAAAGCCTAAAACTGGCAGCTTCAGGAAGCTTCCTGGTACTTTATTTTACTGTGTCTGAGCTAGTACCCAATTTGCAAGATAAAGTTCTTACTCTTACTTTTCTTTCTCCCAAGTGAAGAGAGTCTCTCCCTGAGCACTATTGTCTAAAGTTGGTGAGGGTTTATAGAGGCACTCCCATGGCCTCCACAGTTGCTGTCACACTAGGATGCATGCCAAGTCCACTGCCTCTGGGATCCACACAGCACCAAGGCTTGTCCAGAAACTAGTTCTCACACCTATTTGAGACTCCAGGCCATTTTAATCAACCAGTGGTGAAACTGGCTTGGATTCAGTTTCCTTCCACTGGAATATAGAATCAGAGCATAAGTGAAAACAGTAAAGTTAAATTTCAGCATATCAGCTTTATGAAGCAGCTTAGGTATGGTAACTTAGCAGAACATAGCAAAGCAAGAAAATGTGTCATACTTATACCAAATTAAGGATGTTGAGTAATGTTACTAATGTATGCAACTTTAATTTTGTTTAACACTATCTGCCAAAATAAACGTCATTCCCTATAACTTAAAATGTGTGTGTATATATATGTGTGTGTGTGTGCATGTGTGTGTGTATACATATATGTGTATATATATAATAATTTATTATGTACAGTTAATTCTACTGCTTTGGCTGCAATAAAATCGATTTTGAAAAAAATGAAATGTTGAAAATTTTGCTAGTTGGCTAGATGCTTATCCTTTAAATTATACCTTTCCTGAGGGGAAAAAGCCTTAGTCTGGAAATACATATTACTGCAAAAATGTATTATCCTTTTTTAGGAATGAGTGTTATAGGTTTCATTTTAGTTTGATGTTTAGTGTCCCAATGAACTGAATTTCAAATATGAATCATAATCTTGAAAATCTTTAGTAGTAAAGTCTTGGAATAACTTAATAACTGACATATATGCAGATGCTATTTGATACCAAGGGCTTTTTAAATGTCATGGGGGAAAATAATAACTTGGTGAACTCCCAACTAAACAACCAAGACGTCACTGAAGATTTATTCCAATTCTAGAATTGTTCATTTTTTTCAACTGACTAACTTCATTACCTTAAGGCCTAGAACATTATTCTGCTGTATTTACATGGCTTTCTCACTTTTATTTTGTAGCATGGGTTGCACCAACGTTTATGCTAGAGACTTTTACCAGGTATTTGTCATTCAAGTTTTCATCTGCTTTATAATTGATACACCTTGGGGGCACCACATTATAGTAAAAGTATTAGAAAAGTGACCCTCAAGGTGTATTCAGTGGTGAAACTGGCTCGGATTCTGCTTCCTTCCACTGGAATATAGAATATAGACAAGTCCAGGGCTTATCTCAATGCTCCCTTTATGGGACCCAGCAGAATTCTTCACTGTGTTGTGTTCCATTGCAAAAGGGCAGTACGGAGTTCCAAGGCAATATCCCAAACTCACTTTGTTCTTCCTTCTCCAGCAACATAGATTCTCTCTGTGCTGTGCTAATTGAAGTTGAGGTAAGGGTCATCTAGGCAAACAAAACTGTCTTTCCTAACCTGTTCAATGTCCCTGTCCTCATTACTGCATTATAACAGGTACTATGATAGGTCATCTGATTTTTCTGTGCTAGTAAAGCATTTTCTTGTAGATAGCTGTTAAGTTTGGTGTTCCTGCGAGAGTATGATCACTGGAGGGTTCTACTTGGCTTTCTTGGTCAGCTTTCTAAACCATCCTATTGTCTTATTTTAGGAAATTTCCACAGCCACCCCAAGCCTCAGAAACTATCAACATGATCAGTCAGTAGCCATCAACATTGATGCAAAATGCTATATCAGCTAAAAGATCGGTTTTGCTGAAGACTCAGATGACCCGTGGATCTTGTAGCAGCAAAGTATTTTTTAATTAAGCTATATACATGGCTTATTTTAGGCATAGTACTATCACACAGTTAATATATTACAGTAAACATAACTTTTATATGCACTAGGAAACAAAAATGTGACTCGCTTTAGTGCAATATTAGCTTTATTGTGGTGGTCTGAAACTGAACCTTAGGTATCTCTCAGTTATACCTTAATAGTAAGGGGAAACCAGAAGAATAGCATCTAGAAAGCCATGACAGCACAGCAAAGTTGGACCATCCCCCCGCCATCCCGCCTAATTATATGCTCAAGCAAGAGAATAAGAGCAACACTCAGAAACCTTAAGTCTTTCCAGGACTTTGATTACCTCTTCACCTGTTCTGTTTCTTTTTAGGTTTTAAAGGAAAGATGAGGGTTAAAGAAAGACATACAGAAAGAGGATAGCTGGAGAGCAAATGCAGGATTTATGTCCAGTATAAAACCTACAGAAGTGGAGAAACAGCCTAATGCCAGTGCCCACTGCTGCTTACAAGCTGGGGGTACCTACAGGGATGGACGGGAGGGGTCTGAGCAATATGGCTTGCTGCCTGGCAGGATATTGATAAGATGTTCCCATGAGGAAGTAGTTCTGGCTCTTGTTTCAGTGGAATATGGTGTTCCTTGCATTTTCTCCCAGAAGTAAATGATAGGGATGTTTTTGAGGTGGGTCTTTGCCCAGCAGGAGGTGACAAGGATATTTCTTTTTTTTGTTTGTTTGTTTGTTTTTTAAATTTATTTTATTGCGTTTTAGGTTTTAGGGTACATGTGAAGAACATGCAAGTTTGTTGCATAGGTATACACGTGGCAGTGTGATTTGCTGCCTTCCTCCCCTTCACCTATATCTGGCATTTCTCCCCATGCTATCTCTCCCCAACTCCCCACCGCCTGCTGTCCCTCCCCTATTTCCCCCCAACAGACCCCAGTGTGTAGTGCTCCCCTCCCTGTGTCCATGTGTTCTAATTGTTCAACACCCACTTGTGAGTGAGAACATGCGGTGTTTGATCTTCTGCTCTTCTGTCAGTTTGCTGAGAATCATGCTTTCCAGGTTCATCCATGTCCCTACAAAGGACACAAACTCATCGTTTTTGATGGCTGCATAATATTCAATGGTGTATATGTGCCAAATTTTCCCTGTCCAGTCTATCATCGATGGGCATTTGGGTTGGTTCCAGGTCTTTGCTATTGTAAACAGTGCTGCAATGAACATTCCTGTGCATGTGTCCTTATAGTAGAAGGATTTATAATCCTTTGGATATCTACCCAGTAATGGGATTGCTGGGTCAAATGGAATTTCTATTTCTAGGTCCTTGAGGAATCTCCACACTGCCTTCCACAATGGTTGAACTAATTTACACTTCCACCAACAGTGTAAAAGTGTTCTTATTTCTCCACATCCTCTCCAGCATCTGTTGTCTCCAGATTTTTTAATGATCGCCATTCTAACTGGCGTGAGATGGTATCTCAATGTAGTTTTGATTTGCATTTCTCTGATGACAGTGATGATGAGCATTTTTTCATGTGTTTGTTGGCCTCATGTATGTCTTCTTTTGTAAAGTATCTGTTCATATCCTTTGGCCACTTTTGAATGGGCTTGTTTGTTTCTTTCTTGTAAATCTGTTTGTTTTTGTTTTTAGACAGAGTCTTGCTCCCTTGCTAGGCTGGAGCTGCAATAGTGCAATCTCTGCTCACTGAAACCGCTACCTCAAGGGTACAAGCAATTCCGCCTCAGCCTCCCGAGTAGCTGGAATTACAGGCATGCACGACCACACCGGGTAATTTTTGTATTTTTAGTAGAGATGGCGTTTCGCCATGCTGACCAGGATGGTCTTGATCTCTTGACAGTATGATCGGCCCGCCTCGGCCTCTCAAAGTGCTGGGATTACAGGCATGAGCCACAGCACCTGGTCAGGATGTTCGTTTAGTTGGGCCTTCAACTTTATTTGATCAATCAGGTGGCTAGGGAGGATGTTTCTCACATCGAACCGTGAAACTTTTCACTTTGACCCAGGTCCGCAAAATAGAGGGAGCTTACAAAATGGTGCAGTTTGGACTAACATTTTTGCCTGTATTTATTTGGAACATCCTGAGAGACTCAAATAACAATGTTTTATTTTCATATTGTGTATCTGTGCCAGTTGATATTTTCCTTTCTCATTATTTCATGCATATTAAATAGTAGAGGTATTGCAAAACACTAGAGGCATAACCTATAACTGTATTTTTACTTAAAATTCATAAATTTGACAGGTACCTTTTTCATGGATAAGAGTGTTAATGTCTGTATTTCTTATGCAGTGGAGACATTTACAAAGTTTGAGTCAGAATTAGTTATTCACTAATGTTATACAGCTACATTGTCAATTTAAAAGACAGACTTTATAAAACCTTAATATTTTATTTGTTTTTGTATTTGTTTTTTTCTGCTAAAGACAATTGAGATAATAAGCTAAAATAGTTTAGATTATATATATATAATTTATATGTACGTGTGTGCATATATATATCTATGTATTTTCAAATAGACTCTTAATGTGTGTAGAACAGTGTGAGTCTAAAATGTATAGCAAAGTGATTAAGTAATTATGTATTGGTTTGACATGGTAAATTTTCTTACTGTCAAACTATTTCCTAATCTTCCCTACCTCTCCCCATTCCTCACCAGGCTTATTCCAGAAGGAAGTTTATGCTTTCAGCTATACTATATAATTTGCCTTGGCCAATAAAACATCTATGTAAATTTTCATGAATACAGTTTAGGAGCTGTTGAGTAGTCTCTACATTTTTCTTCTTGCTCAACTCTGAGATCTGCATGTTTCAGGTACAGGCTGCTCATATATCCTTAGTTTGAAAGTGTAGAAACCCCATGATGGACGTTAGTGTGGTTGCAAGCTACTAAGACTGAGGGTTATCTTTTATCATAGTGTAAATTGACCTAAGCTCACTGAGTCCATAATTCTGTATAGGATCATACCTCACACCACACATTTTGTACAAATTATATATTGTGATTTTTACAACAAGCTATTATCATCCGCACTTGAACATGAGAAAAACAAGACTTAGACAAGGTGAAATGACAGAGCTAACTCAATGACTATCTCATTTTTAAAATGTATATCTTTACTACTCTATATTTCATCCATTTATTAGAAAAATAAATTACATGACTCATCAAAGGCTTATGTATGTCCAAAAGAAAACAACTACAACTGCAGCATGGTTACCATAATTTCAGGTCTTGGTCTCTGTCCAGTACATGAATATCTTGCATTAGATTCCAAGTAACAAAACTGTTCTTCCCCATATAGAATTTTGTTTTATCTCAGTACTGACATTTCTATATAATAGATGTAAAAACACTAAAAATTATTGTATTTTATTTTTTCTTTAAATTAGTTATGTAATTTGAAAATCAAAATAAAAGACAGTATTAAATAATTTCTCCTCAGAAAAAAATCCTCAATCTGAAAGAAACCAGTCTCATTAGCTATTTCTATATTTTCCCAGACACAGTATATGCATATATAAGCAACACTCTATAACTTTTACTATTAAATATTAAACTCCATAGATCATAACATAGAAGACAAACACACATAAATTGTAATATTCGGAGATTTCTCATTGCTTTAAAGTAGGATCATGATTTTCTCTATGGATGCATATACATGTGCATGCATAACTGTAGGAAAAATCTACCAGAAATACAGAGTTAAGCCATTTTATAATTTTGTACATTTTGGCAAATTACCCTTATGAGAGGTTTTGCCAATTTGCATTCCCACAAGTAATGCTAAAGAGATTTCTCACACATTTATCTGTAAAAATCCACTAGGAGAATATTTCAGTGTGATTTGATTTCATTTTTTATATCTAAGGCTGAAAATTTGTTTCATTTATAAGAATTGTTTATATTGACTTTTCTGTGAACTCTCTGCTTATATCATTTCCTTATTTTTATTATGGGTTTTTGATATTTTATTTAATGAATTGAAAAATGATACTTAAAAATTCAGAAAGTTTCATCTTCATCTATATAATTTATAAATATTTTCCAATCGTTGGACTGTTTAGGTTTTGGTTGTTTTTTATTTTTATTTTTTGCCATGTGATTTTTTTTTTTACTTTGATCTTTTTTTGAAATCACTTTCTCTTATTGCTTCTAGGTTTAATGCTTAATTAGAGTATTACCAGTGACATTATAAAATAAATTCTCTTAACCATTTTTTTTCTTTGATAATTTTTATTTTAATCACTTGGAATTTATTCTGATATATGCAGTATAAATCCACATTTATTTTGCAAGTATCTATTTAGTTTTTAAAACAAATATATAAAAATTATATTCTGTTGTCATATTTCCTATGGTAAATTATTTTTAAAGACTGTCACAATAACTCCTCCCGTCCTTCATGTGCTTCTTCCATTGTGACTTTGTCACTCTATCTGATGGTGAAGTCTTATTCTCCCTTTAAATTTGAATTGCTCCTTGGAATTGCTTTGGATACATATGAGAAACATACATTTCTGGAGATTTTGTTCAAAGGCTTTTGTGTGAGAGTTGATGTGCTATGCATAACCACAATTATTTTCTCTTTCCTTAGAGAAAAATTATGTTAGACTGAACTAATAGTAAAAGGATGCACAAATGAGTCTGTTACTTAAGCTACCAAAAAATATTTAAAAGCAATAAACTTTTTAATTTGTTTAATTGTTTTTAGTTTCATCTTCTTTTTAAAGAAGGTCCACAGTTTAAAACTATTTTTCCTGAAGTAAATAAACTAGGACTAGTTTCTTCCAATAAAAAATGATGAAAAAAACCTGGAAAGTCACAATCTGTAAGGAATAATTTAAAAAATAGAATTTTCAAATTTAATACAATGAGAAAGGATAAATAAAATTTTGAAATGATATAAGAAAGATTTAATACTTTCCTTACCTGTCAAAAGCATCATAGCCAACATGCCTATAACCAAAGACAAGTTAAGAGAAAAGCATAAAAAAAATTATTTCATCCAAGTTTTACATTACATGGCAGCCTTCAGAAATGAATACCCAAAGAACCAAGGAAAACTTTATATTGTTATGCTCCCAAGAATGAACAGTCATGTAAAAATGTGATTGACCCCAGAAAAACAGTATGATCTTATGGTAATAGACTGAGGGTGAAACTCAGCAAAGCCTATCCAGATTTGATTGGCCTTTATGTGAAGCACTCCTAACCTCTAGGTATGGGGCATGACCCCTCTGCAATGAAGGTCTTATGACCTACTTTTAGGCAAGTAAGTCAGAGAATTTATTTATGGCCAGCTCTCACACAGAAATAGAAAGAAAAGTCAGAGTGATTTTCTTGCTCCTGGGAGCCTCCCAAATTTTTTCAATTCAAATTACTTTGGAGGTCGCATTTTCTGGTCCCTGACAATGTTTATTAACTGTGATGGTTTGTTTTGTGTCAACTTAGCTAGACCATGGTATCTAGGTACTTGGTCAAACATCGCTCTGAATTTTCTTGTGAAGGTATTTTTTAGATGAGATTAATATTTAAATAATTACACTTTGAGTAAAACAAATTATCCTTCATAAGGTAAATAGGTTGTATCTAATCAGCTGACTCCCTCAGAACAAGAAGGAATTCTTCCAGTAGAATGTGAACTTGAGCTGAAATATCAATTCTTCTTAGGGTCTACAGCTTGCTGGGCTATCCTGCAGATTTGCCAGTCTCAACAATCACGTGAACCAATTCCTTAAAATAAATCTTTCTCTTCTCTCTCTCTCTCTCACACACACCACACACACACACACACACACACACCCTATTGGCTCTGTTTCTCTGGAGAATCTCATTAATACAATAAGGAAGCTAGGAAGAGAATAATTAATTCTTTCATAATAATTCAAATTATGCATTTTTAAAGTAAGATAGCTCAGAAGGTGCTTGTAAGTTTAATGTGCAAGTGACTTAGAGTCCTAGGTGGCATGTACTGACAAAATGTCACTCTTCTCTCAACATCTAAGATGGCATGGGTAACTACTTTTGAATCATTAATTGAAGATAGACACATTAGCCCTGGTTATGGATAGCTCTAATTTTAAACTGGTATTATCTGTAAATGGATATCCATGAGGTTATTCATTAACTCAGTAAGTGGTTCTAATGGGTAGTGGCTAAGGAGTCTTCTGAATGAATGGAATTTCATGATTACATCTGTTTGTTTTCAGTTTACTTTTCTTTACTTTCCCTTCTAGAATGTCATGGTGAATTTCTCTCTCCTATTCAGGTCTGTATCTTTAAGGCCTATGTTAGTTTCTAACATATATTATGTTCTCAGTAAATGTGTGTGAAATAAATAAATGAGTAAACCGTATGAGATTTTTTAGTAGAACATCTGGCAAGATTCATATGGAAGCATTACTCTAAGCTTCTATAATTAAATAAACCAAATGAAAATAAATATAATTTAAGACATTTATTTGAAAAGGGTGGTAGGCTCCTCATAACAATGTTTTTTAAATTTTTCAGTACATATTTACCATTATGTTTGACTGTTGTAGCTAATATTTGGTAATCTCGTTATATGGTACACATCAAAACCCTATCACTATATATTTATTTCAATGATCATTTGATTATTCTACCTAACTAGAATATGAATTAAAAAACTGCTAAGACAGTAATTTTTTGTTGCCCAGCGATATATCCTTAGGGCTTAGCAGAGAGTTTGACCCCAAACGGAAACACAATAGATGACTTTGATGGACTGAATTAATGATGTCTGCACTTCCATGTTTTTTGCAGCACTGTTCACAATAGCCAAAATCTGCAATCAACCTAAGGCCTATCAACAGATGAACAGACTTTTACTAAATAAAGATTTACATGAAATATAATTTTGGAATTATTTCATAAATATTTGATAGATGTTTCTGATTGTAGTTTATTTCTAGATTTGTTATAGACTATTATTAAGAAATAATCACACACAGGAAAACTATATTGTTTCATATCTGAGAAGTTTTATTTCATTACACATTGAGAATGGAAAGATACTATGCATGTCATAAAATAAATCAAGTAAATATTTGACTTAAAAAACTTAGTAAAACTGAACTTAAAACAAACTAATAATTTAAGTTGAGAAAGACATAATTATTTCTTTTTGCAATAATAAAGATGCAGAAATTATGGCCATTACAAAGGAAAACGACAAATACGCTTATGTATCTGAAAGTAAAATATCAAGTACATTTTTTCTTTGTAGTCATTGCAAAAGTTTGAAGCTACTTTGATATCTCCAGAATTTTAATAAGCATTATTTCAAGTGAAGTCACATTCAAGTAAATTCATAACATAAAACAAAAAATATAATTGCAGCTAATTTTTTTATTGAGGTTAAAAAAGCTAAGTAAAATTCTGAACTAGTTTCTAAATAAGTAATGCTCCTTCTCCAATAAAATAATATTATAAATCTGTGAACACATTGAATTAAATAGCATTTCTACTTATGTGGAAAATATCAAATTTTCTAATTTCTGGTAAATTAGCCTATTTATTTTTATGCACAAATTAAATATGTTCATAAATAGATTGGAATGAAAATATAAAACCTAAAAATTTTAAGCATTTGGATATTTGCTAACCTCCTTAAAGCTAAAAATGTAATTTAATTCTTATAGCTTTAAATATGTATCTAAAGTATATAAACAAGCATGTTTCAGAAAAAAAATTCCAATTTTTTCCAAGCTTCTCTAAAACAGTAAATGTAAATAATTGCATTTTTTATTAAGCAGTAAATTAAAATTTTAACAATAATCTTATTTTAGTAATAAGCCACCTCAGTTAGTAACCAGCCTAAAAGATAAAGTCAAGTGGATTGCTTATTCAAGAATTAAGTCTCTAGCTAGTTATAAGTTGTTTGGTTTTGTTGATTGATATACAATATTTCTATTTTACCAGTAATTTGCTGCCTCTCAAGGAGCGTTTGTCAACTTTGTCTTTCCAGTGAGCCACTAAATAATGACGCTCTTCAGTAACAACTTCTAGTCTTTTCTCTTCTCTCACTAAATTTACCCTCAAGTGATTTCACCTGTTAGCATGAAGAAGGAATTAGCAATTATGATATTAAAAATACATCCCAGGAAACATATTTACTGAGTTCAAAGTCATCTACTCAGTGATTTACTAGGTACTTCTACTGAGATGATACAGAAGTGTCTGAAATGTAACATATACTGAACTTCTGATTTTCCCTCAAATCTTTAACCCGTCTTGTTGATTTTGGTGCATTTATAATCAATTTTCTCAGAGCCAATGTAGCAATGCAAGTATTACTCTTTATTTTATAGTTGTTGTTTTATTTGTTTGTTACTTACTGTTTCTCCATATTCCATCTAGACCAGAATTTCTCATTCTTGGCAACATTGTCATTCTGAGACATATACTGCTTTGTTGATAAGGGCTGTTCTATGTATTGTAAGACATCTCAGGCCTCCAGTCCCTAGATAGCAGTAGTAGTATAAAATAAAACTGTTTCTAGACATTGTCAAATGTCACTTGGGGGACAAAATTGCTTCTAGTCTCCTTTCTTGGGGGACAAAATTGCTTCTACTCCCCAGATTGTTAACTCCATGAATAATGGAAACATTTCCAAAACCTAGAAAGCAACAAACATAAAAATTATACTTTATAAATACATTTGCTTACTTGTCAAGTGTTATTTATATATTGTTGCCAAAACATTGTGCATAAAATATGAAATATTTTGATTACCAGAAAAAAGAAAACAAAGCAAAAAACTTGTTTTACTGTGGTACTATTCATTCACCATTTTCATGTCTGTTTGTACCAGTTGTTTCTGTGCCAAATACTTTTGATATAAAATATTTGTTGCCATTGTTGTAAACACCCTTCATTATTGACTTAATATATTATTTAGTACATGTATAGTATCTAGTACACAGCTTAGTATAGTATCTAGAACACAGCTTTCTCTCTTAACATTATAACTGTCAGCGCTCACCTGATGATTCAAAGTTAATCAGTGTACAGAATATTATTTGTGAAACACAATTCCAAGGAAACCTTCTTTCTGTTGGCTTAACAAACACCTAAATAATAATACTCTTCTTGTTTCATTATTTTTTTGAAGCAGGGTCTCACTCTGCCCCTCTGCCTGGAATGTAGTGGCATGATCATAGCTTACTAAAGCCTTGAGTTCCTAGGCTGAAGCAAATCTTCTTGTCTCAGCCTCTCCAGTGGCTCAGACTACAGGCACATGCCTCTACACCTGGCTAATTTTTTGGATTTTTAGTAGTGTGAGGTCTCATTATGTTGCTCAGGCTGGTCTCAAATCCCTGGCCTCAAGCAATCCTCCTACCTAGGCCTCCCCAAATGCTGGGATTACAGGTGTAAGCCACCACATTCAGCCTTACTCTTACTTTTTGCTGCTGTTTCTGCTGACCACGTTTTGTAGATTGTTAAATAGACACTCAGCCTGACAGTGTGAGCCATACATTTCTACAATAGGACCAGATCTCAGTGTGTACTTTCAAATATTGTCTGACATCAGTTTCTGGTTTTAGCATGTTTACTGTTTTGTGCTATTTTTAACGATAACATAAGCTATGGTCAGAAATGATTTCTTCTATTGCATTTAGGAATTATGATTAAAACTTATTTATTCAATCCTCACTATGAGACTATAAAGAATGTTCTAGTGTTACTGACTGCATGGTTGCATCTCCCCAAAGTTAAATCCTGAAATAACCACAGATTGATGGTATTAGGAGGTGGTACATTTGGGGCATAACTATGTTATGAGGGTGAATTCTTCATGAGTAGGTGATAAGGTTTGGCTCTGTGTCCCCACCCAAATCTCATGTTGAATTATAATCCCCATGTATCAGGGAGGTACCTGGTGGGAGACAATTGAATCACGGGGTAGATCTCCCCCATGCTGTTCTTGTGATAGTGAATGAGTTCTCATGAGGTCTAATGGTTTAAAAGTGTGGCACTTCCTCTGTCTCTCTCTCTCTTTCTCTATCTCTCTCCCATCACCATGTAAGATATGCCTTGCCTCCCCTTTGCCTTCTGCCATGATTGTAAGTTTCCTGAGGCATCCCCAACCATGCAGAACTGTGAGTCAATTAAACCTCTTTTCTTTATAAATTACCCAGTCTCAGGTAGTTTTTTATAGTACTGTGTAAACTGACTAATATATTTTCATACTGCTATCCTATTCCATAGGATAGGTGTCCTTATGAGAAGGGGTAGTAGAATTTGCTTCCTTGATCTTTGTTCTAATCATGTGAAAAAACATAATAGAGCTGTTTTCAAACCAGGGAGATACCAGATTAGACACCAGATCTGGCAGTACTGTGATCTTGAAGAGTAAGGAATAAATGTTTGTTGTTTAAGCCACCTAGTCTATAGGATATTACTACAGCAGCCTGAAGTGACTAAGACAACTGATATGCCAAATTTAAAGATAAAGTAATCATAAGATTAAGTGATTGCTAAATTAGTAAATTCTTGCTGAGCTGGTTAATAATGAAGAATTTAGCGAATGACAGAGCCCATATTCAATACAAATACTTCTTTACTTAAAATTCCATGCTTTTAATCATTGTCACTATGCTGCTTCATGTAAGTAGGCAAACTGAGCTATGGTATTAGGGATACTACCTTGTCAAAGTAATTGGTCAAAATTTAGAATGGGAAACAAGAATGCTCAAAATCAAGGAGCCAATCAAAAGGACGAATTGAATAGGATGTTGCTAAGAAACAGATGAGCAGGCAACAAGAGACAATTCTCTGTATATTCAAAAATAGAAGTAGTTCCCCATTTCCCAAATTCATATTGGGATGGATATGAAACCTACTGACCTGACCAGGAGACAACCAAATTAAAAATGGGAAAATAGCACATAAAATTATGTTCAATATCAATAGTTATTAGTGAAATGCAAATCAGAACCACAATGAAATACTACTTTATACTAACTAGGATAGTCACAATATGAAAAGACAAATGTGTTTGAGACAATATGGAAAAATTGTATCCTCTTACTTTGCTGATGAAAATGTAAAAATAGTACAGCCATTAGAAAAAACAGTTAAGAAGTTTCTCAACATTTAAATAGAATCACTATATGACTCAGCGATTCCACTCTTGGGTATATGTCTGAAATTCAAATAACATGTATTCAAACAAATACCTGTGCATAAATGTTTATAGCAGCATTATTCACAATGTATCACAAAGTAGAAACATCCCAAATATTCATTAATCATTAACAGATAAACAAATGGTCATATGTACATACAATGGAATATTATTCAGCACTTAAGAAATGACATAATGATATATGCTAAAATATGGAAGAACCTTGAAAATACTTTTTTCTAAGTGAAAATAAAAACAGACATAAAGTCCTATAATGCAGTATTTCATTTATATGAAATATCCCAAATATGTGAATCCACAGAAACAAAAGCAGATGGTTGGATATGTAGAGATAGGAATAAATGGCAAAAATGGAGAGTAACTGCCTAATAGGAACAAGGTTTTATTTTTAGTGTGATGAAAACCTGTGACAACTAGAGACAGGATGCGTAAACAGTATTGTGAAGGCATTAAATACCACTCAATCTTTCACTTTAAAATTTTTAATTTTGGGCAGGGCGCGGTGGCTCAAGCCTGTAATCCCAGCACTTTGGGAGGCCGAGGCGGGTGGATCACGAGGTCAAGAGATCGAGACCATCCTGGTCAACATGGTGAAACCCCGTCTCTACTAA
>NW_016107448.1:930663-977761 GCF_001604975.1 Cebus imitator
AAAAAAAAAAAAAAAAAAAAAAAAAAAAAAAAAAAAAAAAAAAAAAAAAAAAAAAAATTAATTTTATTTGAGAATTTCACCTTAATTGAAAAAATATGGGAAAAAAGTGACATCTATATATGTTGCTAGATACTGCATGGAAATCTAATTATATCTAGTTCAGATTCACCTGAAATAACCAGTATTTTATGTCATGCTGTTTAATATTAACATGCATTTTGGCTATGTGTTTGCTTTTGCTTTTTTGTTCTCTGTGATGGTTAATTTTATGTCAATTTAACTGGATTAAGGGATACCCAAAGAGCTGACAAAACACCATTTCTGTATATGTGTAAACAGATTCCCAAAAGATATTAGCATTTAAATTAGTAGAATGAGTAAAGATGATTCACCCTCACTAATGTGGGAAGTAGATCATCCAATCTTCTGAGAGAGCAGAGAGAAAAAAAGGCAAAGGAAGGATACATTTCTTCTCTATTTGGCAGCTCGGTCCTCCATCTTCTTCTGTCATTAAACAACAGAGACCCAGGTTCTCTGGCCTTTGGACTCTAAGATTGCACTATCAGCCCCTGACTTTCTCAGAGTTACACCATCAGCTTCCATGGTTTCAGGGTCCTTGGACTTCAGATTTGAACTACATTACACTACCACCTTTTCTGTTTCTTTTCAGCTTGCAGAAGGCATCACGGGGATCACAGGGATTCTCTCTTTCTCTCTCTCTCTCTCTTTCTTTGTCTCTCTTTGCTACAGGTTCTGCTTTTTTGGAGAATATTGACTAATATATTCTCTTTGCCTCAACCAGCGCCGTAGCCCAAGGGCTTAGAAAATGTCTGATCTGCTAACATCACCTTCCCATAGTGCAACTGTAGGTTCTGTGGGTCTAGAGGCACTAGTTACAGGTTTGGGGTCGAGGAACATTTTCATGAGGAAAGATAATCCAACTCCTAGTAAATGTAAAACTATGGAGAGTTTGTTTTATTCACACCAATAGTCCATCCACCAGATAAAAGAGACAGTATACTGGCAGCAGTAATTGACCTTTATCCTCATCAAGGTCATGGAGTTGTTTCTCTACAAAGGGGATCTAAAGAAGTATATTAGCCACTCAGGTTGTCCTCCAGTGTACCTCTTGGAACTGTTATGCCCAGTTTTAATTGTAAATACAGAACCCATGGCTTGATAGGAGCATGGCACTAAGGAACTTAAAGTCCTCAGAGATTAAGATCTGGTCAACCCACCTGACAAACCACTTAAACTAATGGAAATAAAATTAAAAATTGAGATTTAAAGTTATCCAGTATGAGTAGTGGAGAATGGAAATGATGAATGTTTTTAATGCATTGGAGACAACTGGAGTGGCAGAGCTTATAGTTTTTTCCACTAACCCTCTTCTAATACGTCATTAACCTAAAGAAGCTTTGCCTCAGATGTGTAACTTAGCCTGAGAAACAAGTATATCTTTGTGGTACAGAATGTGAGCTAAAGTGGGTGTTGATGCCTCACCCAAATTTCTTTCACCTTTTAGTCAACCATCTTCCAGCTGCTGTGAGTGTTGGCTGATTAAAAAGTCATAGCTACTACCTTTTCTGGAGAATAGTAATTAGCCAGACTGGAAGTATTTTTTTCGCAATGCTAGACTTCACACACACACTGGGACATCTCTCAGCATTGACTACAATATACAAGGAGTCCTTCTGTTCTAAAGGTGAACCTTACTCTTAGTGCTGTTTGCACACCAGATTATTTCCGTGGGACCAACCTCAATCTAGCTGAGACCACGTTCTTGCTTAGTTTCCTACACTACCTTCCTGTGCTTCCTTTACTTAACTTTCCCTGAAGGCACTCCCCCAAAATATTCCTTAAGCAAAAACCCTGATCTCGGGCTCTACTTCTGGGGGAAAAGACCTAACAAGGGGTTAAAAATGTGCTTATGAGTTTGGAAAAATTTGACAATCTTTTTGCAGCATATTACATGCAAATTTTGTAGTTGGTTTACTATGGTGAATAGTGAAATATATTTTGAATAATGTTTGTTAATGGAGTATTTCTTCCTATGACCAGTGTTATACAATCTCTCTTTCCATAGGAAAACTGTCAGTGTGCTTAAAAAAATGAATAAAATGGAGGTGAATTAAAGGAAATAGCTTGCTATGAATAGTCAGAAAATATTGTTGATTAAATATTGTCAAGGAACATCTTGAGATGATTCAGTTTTGAATGAAATGGGTAAGCATTGAAATATATTTTGCTCATTATCTATTGTAGGGCCTGCCAGAAATTGACACATTTTTGTAAGCTTGACTGAAAATTAATTTAAAATATACAAAAGAAAATAAAAGAAAAATACAATTCCCTGGCATTTTACCTAGAGGAAACCTTAAATAAAAAAAGAAATTCCAATACTTAGGGTAGAGGGGTGAGGTACTCTAACTGTCAAATGCACATGTAACATAACCCCAAGTCAACTCCTTTAGCCTTTTTGACCTAGGTAATCTTAATTATACAGTATCTGAGGAGCTTTCCTCTGCAATACTTTTACACTAATTCTGTGAGAATTATGATTATTGTTTGCATGTTATTTTTAAAAATTACTTTAAATAGTGTGCTGCAAAATAGAATGCTAATCAGACATAATTAAACATTTGTAGTTTCATTTTGTAGAGTCAGAATCAGGAAATTAAATTTTGTCACAAAGTAAATATGGTGTAGGATCTTATGCTTGACACTATTTTTAAAGGTGTTAACTTCCAGAAAGATACACACAAATACCATTCAATTGTTTCAGTGATAGTTAAATATATATATATATGTTTAGTAGTTAGTTAGATATAGTCAAATATACACAAAAAGAATCATAGTTTAGTTTCCTCTCTTTTTTTATACCAAAGACATATAGATAACCACAAAATCTTAATTAATACATTTGTTAAGATATTATTTTTTTGAATGTAATCATAACTGTCAATATATAAACAGTGACAACCAAAGTCAAAATAAATAATGAGAAGACTAGTTAAGCAAATTCAATTTGGGAAACAAATTTAGATATGTCAATTACTCTCTACTTGTCACAATTGGCAATGTTTTACCGGAAAAGTTATCACTGTACTACACTAGTATAATTATTAGTAATAAAAATTCAAACAATCCAAATAATGTGAATGGATTTTCCACACAAAGAAAGAAAACAGGCTTTTAAAAATTCTAAAGAAGAAATGAGTCAAGGCTCATGAATGTTATAGCAATAATTATTTTACAGTGTTTAAAAAATTTATGTGTCAAAAGTTCAGACATGTACTCTGTAATTTTAGATAGAATTGGCTCTTAAGAGTAAGATCTCTATTTAGGTGTAAAACAATATTATTGGGATATTAGAATAAGTAATTCTCTGCTCAAAAGCTTTAGAAATGCCTTCCAATTATTCTGTCAGCCTGTGGCAATACTACAAGACCACCAGGGAGATTTCTGAATTCTAAATCCTTTCCTCCTATTGTTTAAGAGTTATTTTGTCAAAGATTATATCCTTATAGATTTTTAAACCAACAAATTAGAGGTAATACTTTTTTCTAAGATCTGTGTAGATAAAATTTTACCACCATCTTTTCCTCTAAGGTTTTAAAACAGAATTTCCCTTGCAACAGCAACAAATGAGTCACACAAACTGTTTAGGGAAAGAGTGTCCTGCTACCTCCGATTCTGAGAGAAAAATAAGTTTATCTGGAGTCAAGGTGATAGAGAAAATTAGTGGAAATAATAATTGCATATAACTTAATATGAAGATTAATCTTGAAGTCTTGTTTTAGTTGGTAAGTTATAAAGCTGTCTTTTCCACCATAGCAAGATGACCACCCTCAAATAAATTATTAAATAAAGTTTAGTGTTGTAATACTTTAAAGAAAGCAGTAATGGTGAAGACTCAAGCTACACACTAAAAAATCTAAGTGTATTTTCAAGATATTTCACTTTGAATATTAGATTTGGTATTATCTGGAGATCCATTTTCAGATAGAATTTGAAGTATTTTTATGGGCTATATAATATGTGGAGATCTTGTTTCAATGGGAAAATTACATACTAAAACCTTCACCCCATTTCTTACTATGCGACTTTGGATTTTTTTCTCTTAAACCCCACTGAACCTGCTTCCTTTTTGGCAGATGCTGGCTATTTGCGCAAGGTTTCATAAATGTGAAATAACATTTAATATAAAATATATTTGGTAAATATGACTCTGTGATGTAAACTATAAAGCTGAAATATTGGAAGAGCCAATATTGTTAAAATGACAATACTACTCCAAATTTCTAAAGGATTCAATGCAATATCTATCAAAATATCAACAGCATTTTTTTTTAACAGGAAAATGTATCAAATAACATATATGGAATCTCGGGGGACTCCAAGTAGCCAAAACAATCTTAAAAAGGAATGGAAACTTGAAAAAAGTTGAGGAACTCACACTTCTGGATTAAAAAACTTACTACAGAGGATTTGGGACAAAATGGATGATTAAATACAGCCACGAAGAGTGTCACCCAGTGAGTGAGACAAAAATTTTGAATAAATTACCATGCTCCAAAGAGGTCTTTTTGAGACAAAATACTGAAAGTTGATAGGCAACATAGACACTGTAGATCAGTCAGAGTGGTGGGAGAAATTACAGAGAAAACAAACCTTCTTGGAATTTCAGACAGTTTTGCAAAACCTTGTAAGAGATTATGGCTGAAGGCAGCCTAATCCTCTTACCTTGATCTAATAGTTAGGTGTAGATACAAAGGAATGTAGAGAAGTTTATCTAAACAGCTTGTTTACTCATGTGGTCATAAGACCAACCTTTGATCATCCAGGGGCACATGACTGCTCTCTAGCTGGGGGGTTTGCAATGTTAATTATCATCTAATGGTGTTTAGTTGAGATCTTTGTCATTTAATCTGTGCTAAATAATGTGAACATCACCAGCTTATCATGCCTGCTGTTGACTCTGGTAGAGGTCCCCTGGCCATGCTGACTGGCAAGCCTATGTCAGTGTATGTCTTTCATCCATCACTTGGTCGAGTCTGCCAGTCAGACTAGACACACCAAGGCTGAAGAGGGAGAAAGCTGTAAGTCTTGCATTGGATTACTGACTGCCAAGATTCATTCCTAGCCCTGAATGGCTAAGGAAGTGGCAAATGAAGTGATTTCTGTGCAACCCACTCTCATAGTGAACCTCAAGATCCCAGCTACAAGAGATCCGATGAATTCCATAGACAATTGAACTGGCAGGGGAACCTGCCCAGAGAGTAGGTAGGGACATAGCTGCAGCCTGCACAGAGCCCAGGAGTTTTAAATATGGACAGTTTCCACAAAGCATGAACATAAAAGCCCATCTCCTAAGTGTCTCCATATTCCTCTCAGTGGCTCTAGCCTTTGCTGGCTGCTGGACCAGGATAGAACAAGGCTGTCTTTCCCATCAAACCTCAGAACATCATATCTGCATGTACCTCTCCCTGTTGGCCCCTCCATGGGTCCACACCTGTCTATTCCTGTCGGAGCAGCCACACAGTAGTCTCCATTGCCTGGTAGGGTGCTTTGGCAACATCTCCCAGTGGAGTGAGTGCCTTGCTGGCAGCTGCCAGAGTGTACTGCCAGAAGCCTGGGAGCACCTCAGCCTACATGCCCACCTGGTGTTCAAACTTGAGTGGTTAGAGAACAAAGCGGATGGCCTTGTCCCAAATCCCCAGGGTCAGAGGACACCAATCAGGATGTGGAACTGAGATTTGTGGCTGGAAATAAAGCAAGAAAAAATACCTCACTCTAAGAACACTAGGAAGAGGGAGGCCTGGGTTCAAGAACATGGTAACAGCGATTGGAAAGGGTTCCCCTAAGGCCCAGGAATCAATCTCGAGGGGGGTCATCTCTCCACAGCTCCAGACTCCTCTACCACAGACCACTGCTACAAAAACTCTGAAATACAAATGGGCACACAGCTAAGAACCTCTCTACACTTAAGAGCTATCTACTGGATTGTGCCTGAATTACACCACCACACACACACACAAAAAGTTATGCCAGTATACACTGCCTGTAAAAACCAATGCAGAAATCTAGCCACAAATAAAGATTCCATACAGAGCCTTGGCCCTCTGTAAACATCCAGTCAACTATATTCAACTCACCTCAAAGTCAAACCTTCAAGAGAATTAAAGAACAAAATCCAAAAGCCCCAATCAAGCAACAGGAAATTCTAAACAGTAAAGAAAAACCAGCCCTCTGAGATGAGTGCAATAAGTATGTCAATTTAAAAAGTCAGAATGTCTTCTTACTTTTAAGTCATTGTAGTAGCTCCCCAGCACTATTCTTAACCAGATTGAAATGGCAGACATGGCAGACAGAATTCAGAATCCGAATGGCAAGAAAGCTCAGTTAGATCCAGAAGAAAGCTGAACCCAATCCAAGAAATCCAGGGAAATAAATAGTTGAAAGACAATATAGTCATTTTAAGAAAGAACCAGGTTGGAAATGGTGGCTCACATCTGTAATCCCAGCACTTTGGGAGGCTGAGGCAGATGGATCACTTAAGTCCAGGAGTTCGAGAGCAGCCTGGGCAACATAATGAAACCCTGTCTCTACAAATATCAATAAATAAAAAATAAAAATAAGAGAAAGAACTAAATCAAATTTCTAGAACTAAAAAAATCACATAGAAATTTTGTAATACTATCGGAAGCAATAAAACAGAATATAACGAGCTGGTAGAAGAATGTCAGAACTCAAAGATCAGTCTTTTGAATCAATACAGTAAGACAAAAACAAAAGAAAAAGAAATTTTAAACATTAGCAAAATCTCCAAGAAATATGAGATTATGTAAAGAGACCAAACCTATGACTCACTGGCATTCCTGAGGAAGAAGGGGAGAGAATAAGACACTTGTGAAATATACTTGAGAATATAGTTCTTGAAAAATTTCCCAGTTTCAAAATAGAGGTCACCATGGAAATTATAGAAATTCAGAGAACTCCTGTTACTTATTATACAAAATGATCATCACCAAGACAGCTAGTAATCAGATTATCCAAAGTCAACATGAAAGAAAAAAATCATAAAGGGAGCTAGATAGAAGAGCCACTTTCAAAGGGAGTGCCATCAGGCTAGCAGCCAGCCTCTCAGTAGAAATTTTATATGCCATAAGAGACTGCAGGCCTATTTTCAGCATACTTAAACAAAAATTACAAACAAGAATTTCATATCCTATTGAAGTAAAGTTCATAGGATTCATAAGAGAGCTAATGTGTAAGTAAAAGAATACTTGTTACCACAAAAACATACTTAAACATACAGCCGACAGACAATGGTTTGGCTATTATAGTGCTGCAGTAAACATGGGAGTGCAGTTAGCTCTTTGACACACTAATTCCCTTTTTTTAAGATATATATCCTTTAGTGAGATTGTATTTCATAGGGTAGTTCCATTTTTAGGTTATTAAAAAATCTTCATACTGTTTTCCATAATAGCTGTACTAATTTACATTAGTACCAACAGTATATAAAAGTTCCTTTTTCTTTGCATCCTTGACAGCATTTGTTATTTTTTATTCTTTTCATAATAGCCATTCTAACTGGGGTGAGATACTATCTTATTGTGGATTGAATTTGCATTTGCCTGATAATTAGTGATATTAAGCATTTTGTCATATACCTGTTGACTATTTGTATATGTCCTTTTGAGAGATCTCTAGCTCATTTACCGTTTTCTAAACAGATTGTCTTTTTTTGCTGTTGAGTTGTTTGGAAGTTTTGTATATTGTGAAGATTCACCCCTTGTCAGATAAATAATTTTGAAATAGTTTCTTTCATTCTGGTGAAGGGGCAGGGCTCAATGGTGACTGGAAAGGGTAGATGCAGCAGCTATACCAAGGCACCATTCCCTGGTAGGGAATGTGTAACATTTGCTTGAGATCCCAAGAGGCAAGCACAGCAGTGATTGGGAGAAGTATATGGAATGACTCTGACAGGGAGTTTCCATGTAAAAGAAGGCACAGATCCAGCTCAGGTACACAGTGGCAGTGTACAGTAGCAACTTGGGGGGTAAATGGAGCCGTTCTTTCAAGGCATTATTACTTCAGGAGGAAATGTCTAACTTCAGCTCTGGCCTAAAGGGGTAAGATTCATCCACAACTGAGAGGATTAGTTGGGGCATCTCCACCACCACTTGGCCACATGGGGGAGGGTGCAGCTTGACATGGGGATGTCAGGCTACAGGAGCCAGGAGGAGTAGGACACAGTGTTGGCTTTTTCTTCAGGGGAAACACAGCTGTGTGGACTCAAGGAAGCTCCCACAGCTAAGTTTGGCACCCGTGAGAATGGCAGGGGTTCCCAATAATAAAAATTATAGGTGTCTAAGGTGTTGTGGAGGCTGCTGGATTCCCCTTGATTGCCTCTTTTCCACCAGGGGAAGCTTATTCTGCATCCTGGCTTATCCTGGCTACAATATGAGGAGGCAGATGCCAAGTAGAACCTTCCCTTTTCTGAATGTCTGTATTAGTTTGTTTTCACACTGCTGATAAAGAATACGCAATGCTTGGTAATTTATTAAAAAAAAAAAAAAAAGGTTTGATGAACTCAGATCCATGTGGTTTCGGATGTCTCATAATCATGGGGAAGGTGAAAGGCACATCTTACTTGGTGGCAGGCAAGAGAGAATGAGAACCAAGTGAGAAGTTTCCCCCTTATAAAATCATCAGCTCTCATGAAAATTATTCACTATCACAAAAACAGTATGGGGGAAACTGCCCCTATGATTCAATTATCTTCCACCAGGTTCTTCCCACAACACATGATAATTATGGGAGCTACAGTTTAAGGTAATATTTTGGTGGGGATACAGCCTAATCATATCAGTGACTATTCAGAGTTTCTGTGCTCATCAGGGTTTCTGTTACTCCTTTGATAAACTTTGGTGCTTTCCTTTAGTCATTTTTGTCAAATGTAGTCGTTTATTTGTTGGTTTTGCTGTTTTTGTCAGGGGACATGTGCTAGTAACATCTAATCATCCGTCTTGCTGACATCAGAATCCCCCTTTAGGTCTCTGTTATAGTTTGTGTTGATTTATGTATTTATTCTACATGGGCCCTGATTTTCTGTCCCAATATATCTTTTAGTTGTTGAAAACTGAACATTTGAGTTGATGAGGTAACTCCGGAAATCAGATTCTTCCCTTTTCCAAGGATTTTCTGATTTTTAAATTGTTTTTGTTTCTTATTTTTTATACTATTATTGGCCATCTCTGTGAAAAGAATCAGGCGTTAACTTAAGGTATTTCAGTTCTTTTCTGAGCCTGCCTCTTTCTCTGGGCATTCATGATCACTGTCTAGTTTCCCCCATATATGCAGTTGTTTTTGAATGTTCTAGTCTTTCATTACTGTCTCCCCAAAGGGAAAAAAAAATCAATAGAGGTTAAGAGTGCTATCCCGTTAAATACCCTAGAAATAATGGAGGGGCTTGCAACAGTAAGTGGAGGTGCAACAGCAATGGCCACCTGCCTGTTTGGCTCTCTGTGATTAGAAGCAGCAATTAGTGATTAGAACATAGATATTCAATATTTGGAGGACAGATTATTTCAGGGTCCTTTTTGCTTCGTCTCTGCAAGCTGTGCAGATGTCTCTGGGAACAAGCACACAGCTGCTTGCCACTTGGCTGGGATTAGAGGATGGGTAGCTGCTACTGTACAAAGAGCTGAAACTTACTGAAATTAACTGGAATTTACAGTCCCAGCCTTCCCCTGGAATTTTGAAACTTTCCATATACTTCAGAATTCCAAAATGTTTTCATCAGACGGATTTTGCTAGTGCTATTGTACTTTTGGAGAGACAAGACACTTTGTGCTTCCTACTCTGTCTTCTTCACGGAATTCTCTCCTATCAATATTTTAAGACAAATAATTTTCTTTAAAATAGATTTTCTATATGGCTTAAAATCTATGGTGTACTATGGCATAAATATCAAGAGTTAAAGCCTAACACTTATATTGATCAGATTACTTATATTTAAGTCTGTTGTTTGAGACTAAAAACCATAAAAGTGAACTAAAAAAACAAAAAAAAAAAAAAAAAAAAAAAGAAAAGTTGCTAGTTTTCACAAACACATAAGAGACATTCTTTTCCTTTTTCGGTTGAGACTATTTATTTGATAGGTAATGTAAAAACATTACCTATCAAAAATAAATGATGCACTATTTATAATATGATGTGTGAAAATGCTAGAATTCTAGAGAAAATATATGACTCACTTTATATGGTGCCCTAAGCTTTTATACAAACTTCTGTAGCAACATTCACATCAACATAAATTAATGAAATCAGAGAAAATATTTCATGGCACTTATTAGTCATTCCCATATTCAGAAGATTTCACATATCCGTACTATTTCTTGTGACTTTTTCTATTTATCACTGATAGAGGGGAAAATTAAGTGTCAACATTGCCTAAGATTGCCTACATAAAGTATTTCTTGTTAGGTGACCCACCCTTGTCACCACAAATTTACTCCTTAAATATTTATATCTGCTGAATATACTAGCACTCTTTTACGTACTAAATACAGCTTTGTACAGCACTAAGACAAAATTCCAGTCTCAGGAATTTATATTCTAGTTGTAGTATGTGCATTCAGTAAGAGTGAGCCATGAGGCAAGTCTGTTACAGGCGTTTTCTCTGGAGAGAATAACTTAAATGTTAGTTTAATATGTTATAATCAAAGATCTTGATAAAACAAGTTAATTAGTCATTCTATTTGATCAGCAATGTTAGGAATTTTCTATTTGTCATGAATTATGCTAAGTGTGGAGAACATAGAAACACATGGAAAAAGAGGAATAGTCATCATCTAAACTTCAGTGTGAAAAGCACCTTATAGAAAATAAGCAAGTAAGCATGAAATACTCTGGGAATGAACAAAAAGGACTTCCTTTTTAGCATTAGGGAAAGGAAAATTTTTTGGGGGGGAAGTAACGTATAAGGTTAGCAGATGAAAGATATCTATAACGAAGCTAAGGTAAAGACAAACCTTCCCAAGTATAGTTATTTTAGTTTTATTTACTAACATTAAATATTTTTCTCTTGACTTCTACATGGTAAATATGATTGTGTCAATCTCATTTGTCATTCTAAAAATATCCCTTCTAAAATAAAAAGCTAATATTTAAAACTTGTAGCCAATTATTATTTTGCAACTTGCTTCAAATTTTTTGACTGAAATTGTTTATATAAAATATCAGTAAATAATGTTGTTTCTATAAGAATCCAAGCCAAGAAAAATTTTTGTTTTAGATAGGGTACTAACTAAACTAGTAGTATATTTTTGCAGAATAAATAATAATAAGTTAGCTATGCACTGATATAAAAATAAGATGAACTTAATACGAAACATAAGGTTAAGGTTATGTTGGTCTTTTAAAATTAACAAAATCCTTCTTACACAGGGGATAGAGTAGAAAAAATATTGTCAAGAAGCTGGTTCAGTTTACACTATTGCAGTTCTAAAAAATTAAAATGTAATTTACTAAATCATAAGTCAAATTTTAAATTACTTTATGAAAACTGTTTCTATCTTTTCTCTTACTAGACATGAATTAAATTCAATTCAAATATTTTAAACATTTTAAAAATTGACTTCCCAAATAAAGAATTCATTTAATAACAGTGACATGTGCAATTTTTCTACCTCAATTTTTTTCAAATTAGTAAAATCAATGCTGAATATAAATATATAAACAATTGAACAACAAAGCAATAAAAGTAGACTCCATTTTTACTAGGTAACATCAACGTACTTTCCAAAAGAAATCTCTGAGCTCCAAGCATATGATATCAGAGAACAATGGAGCAAAAAAAAAGAAATCTCTGTGAGTTTGTGGCTTTTATTTATGTATTCACAAATGCTCTATATATATTGTATATACATATGCATATATATGGCAATAGTATACATTTATGCATATATTTATATAAAATTGATAACATTATATTATTATATAGTTTTTTAGAATTCTTTCATCATGAAACATACATATATTTTCATACCAGGTTTATATGTTTAATTGACCACATTATTTTACAGCTACATAGCAAGTTATACATATAATTAATTTATCATAACATTATCAAGAACTGTGAAGGCTCTGAGACTTTTCACTCCTTACAAGCTAACAAGTTATCTTGCCATAGGTTAGTGGAAATAGGTTTATCCATCTAGTTGCAAATGACAAGATATCTTTTTTTTTTTTTCAAAGCTGAATAATATTAAATTATATTTATGTGTAAACATAATTAAATAATACACTTTTTAAATCTATTTATCTGCCAATGAGCATTTAGGTTGTTTCCATACCCTGACTATTGAGAAAAAGGCTTTAAAAATATTAAGATGCAAGTATATTTTTGAGACAATAATTTTACTTTTTGTTATATATATCCAGAAGTAGACTACTGGGCAATATTGTAGTTCTTGTATTAATTTTTTTGAGAAATCTCCATACTGTTTTCCATAATGTCTATACGAATTTACGTCTCCACCAACTATATCCAAGAACTCCCTTGTTCACGCCTTTGCCAACACTTGTTGTCTGTCTTTTTGATAAGAGCTATTTAACAGGTTTCAGGTGATACTGCAGTGTTTTTTTGCATTTTTAAAAATTATTAGTGATGTAGAGCCCCTTTTCATATGCTTGTTGGCCATTTGTATGTTCATTTTATAATTGGCGCATATATATATATATATATATATTTGCTATAGATTTGTATGAATTTCTTATACAGTTTAGATATTAATCTCTTATCAGGTATATGATTTACAAATATTTTCTCTTGTCCCATAGTTGCCCTTTTAATTTGTTGATTGTTTCTTTTGCTGAGCAGTTATTTTGTTTAATGTGTTATCTGGGTCACTTGTTCACTTTTACTTCTGTTGTCTGTGCTTTTGGTGTCATACGAAAAACTGCATTTTCAAAGGCCAATATTAAGAAGTTTTACTCCTAAGTTTTCTTCCAGGAGTTTTATAAATTGAGGTCTTCCACTTAAGTCTTTAATTCATTTAGTTAATTTTTTTTTCCTATGTTGTAAAAAGGACTCAATTTCATTATTCTTCATGTTGTTATCCTTTTTGTACCAACATTGTTTATTGAAGAGACTATACTTTTCCCCTTGTGTATTCTTGGCGTGTTTGTCAAACATTAATTGATTTTTGAATAAGGGTTTATTTATGGGATCTCTTATCTGTTTCATTAATCTATGTGCCTGTTTTCTTTACAGTGTCACACTGATTACAGGAGCTTTGTAACATAGTTTGAAATTAAATGTCATACTTCCAGCTTGAGAAATAACAAAAATCAGAGCTGAACTTAAGGAAATCAAGACATACACACACAAACATTCAAAAGATCAATCGAGTCAGGAGATGGTTTCCTGAAAAAAAAATAATAAAATTGATAAGTCACTAGCTAGAAATAATAAAGGGAGCATTACTACTGATCCCATAAAATTAAAGCAACCATCAGAAACTACTAAGAGCACTTCCATGCACACAAACTAGAATACCTAAAAATAATGGATAAATTCCTGAACACCTACAATTTCCCAAGATAGATCCAGGAAGAAACTGATTCCCTGAATACACCAATAATAAGCTGCAAAATAGAATCAGTAATAAATAGCCTACCAACCAAAAAAACCACAGGGACCTGAGAGATTCACAGCCAAATTCTATCAGATGTACAAATAGCTGGTACCCGTTCTTACAGAAACTATTTCAAAAAATTAAGAAGGAGAGACTCTTTTCTAATTCATTCTATGTGGCCAAAATCACCTTGAATCAAAAACCTGACAGAGGCATAACAAAAAAATAAAACTTCAGGCCAGCTTTTTTTCTTGATGAACATGGATACAAAAATCCTCAACAAAATACTTGCAAGCTGAATCCAGCAGCAACACATCAAAAAGCTAATCCACCATGAAAAAGTAGTCTTCATCCCTGAGATGCCAGGTTGGTTCAACATATGCCAATCAATAAATGTGATTAATCTCATGAACAGAATTAAAGACAAACACCACATAATTCTCTCAATAGGCACAGAAAAGCCTTTTGATAAAATTCAAAATCCCTTCATGTTAAAAACTCTCAATAAAGTAGGTATTGCAGAAACATACCTCAAAATATTAAGAACCATCTACGACAAATCTACAGCTAACATTATAACAAATGAGCAAAAGCTGAAAATATTTCCCCCTTGAAAACCAGACAAGACAAAGATGCTCTCTTTCACACCTTCTGTTCAACATAGTATTGGAAGGCCTAGCCAGAACAGTCAAGAGAGAGTAATACAGGGCATCCAAACAGGAAGAGTGAAAGTCAAATTATCTCTGCTTGCAGACAACATTATTCTATATCTAGAAAACCCCATAGTCTTGGACCAAAAGCTCTTGCAGCTGATAAACAACTTCAGCAAAGTTGCAGCATACAAAACAAACAGAAAAAAGAAAAAAATCACCAGCATTCCTATACAGCAACAGTGAAGTGGAGAGCCAAATCTGAAAGGCAATCTCATTCAGAATTGCCAAAAAGAGAATAAAATACTGAGGAATACAGCTAACCAAGGAGGTAAAGATCTCTACAATGAGAATTACAAAACACTGCTCAATGAAATCAGAGATGATAAAAACAAATGGAAAAACATCCCATGCTCATGGATAGAAAGAATCAATATCATTAAAATGGCCATACTGCAATTTACAGATTCAATGCTATGCCTATGACATTCTTCACAGAATTAGAAAAAAAGCTATTTTAAAATTCATGTAGAACCAAAAAAGAGCTCAAAAGGCCATGATAATCCAAAGCAAAAAAAAAAAAATCTAGAAGCACCACTTTACCTGATTTTAAACTATAGTGCAGGGTTACAGTAACCAAAATAGCATGGTACTGGTACAAAAACATGCACATAGACCAATGGAACAAAATAAATGGCATGGTACTGGTACAAAAACAGGCACATAGACCAATGGAACAAATTAAATGGCATGGTACTGGTACAAAAACAGGCACATAGACCAATGGAACAGAATAGAGAGCCCAGAAATATGGCGACACATCTATGAACATCTGATCTTTGACAAAGCTGACAAAAACAAGCAATAGGGCAAAGATTCCCTAGCAATACAGAGTGCTGGCATAACTGTCTAGCCATATGCAGAAGATTGAAGCTGGACCCCTTCCTTACATCATATACAAAAATCAATTCAAGATGGATTAATGACTTAAGTATAAAATTAAAAACTATAAAAACCATGGAAGACAACCTGAGAAATACCATTCTGGACATAGGAATGGGTAAAACTTTTGTGACAAAGAGCAAGAGCAATATCAACAAATGCAAAAATTGACAAGTGGCATATAATTAAACTTAAGAGCTTCTGAATAGCAAAAGTAACTACAGCAGAGTAAACAGACAACCTACAGAATGAAAGAAAATATTTGCAGACTATGCATTTGAAAAAGGTCCAATATCCAGTATCTATAAGAAACATAAACCAATTTGAAAGAGAAAAACAAATAACCCATTAAAGGTGGGCAGAGGACATAATCAGACACTTCTCCAAAGAAGACATACATGCAGCCAACAAGCATATGAAATAAAGCTCAATATAATTTATTATTAAAGAATGCAAATCAGTATCACAATGAGATATCATCTTACACAGGTCAGAAAGGCTATTATTAAAGGTGGCATGGTTGTAGAGAAAAGGGAACCCTTATACGTATATCATTGGTGGGATTGTAAACTAGTTCAATCATTGTGGAAAATAGTACGGCAATTCCTCAAAAGCTAAAAGTAGAATTATCATTCAACCCAGCAATCCCATTACTGGGTATATACTCAAAGAAATATAGGCCATTCTACCATAAAGACATATGCATGTGAATGTTCATTGCAGCACTATTCACAATAGCAAAGATGTGAAATCAACCTAATTCCCATCAACATTAGATAGGATAAAGAAAATGTGGTACTTAATCACCACGGAATACTATGCAGCTATAAAAAGGGATGAGATCATGTCCTTCGCAGAAACTTGGTTGGAGCCGGAAGCTATTAACCTCAGCAAACTAACACAGGAACAGAAAACCAAATGTCCCCACTTATAAGTGGGAGCTAAATAATGAGAATTTATGAACATAAAAAAGAAAACAACAGACACTGATATCTACTTGAAGGTGGAGGGTGGAAGGAGAGAGCAAAGCAGAAAAGACAACTATTGAGTACTGGGACTAATACCTGGATGATGAAGTCATATGTACAACAAACTCCTGTGTGACATGTTTACTTATGAAACAAACCTTCACATGTACCTGAAATATAAGTAAAACAAAGACCATGATAACAACCATGATAACAAGAACAAAAAGATTACTTTGTCTATTAGGCATTTTTGGGGTTCCATAAAAATTTTAGAGTTATTTTTAAAGTTTCTATTTAAAAATCCCACGAGAATTTTATTGGGCAAGTCATTGAACCTGTAGATAACTTTGTACAGTATGTATAAATAACGACTTTTCTAATTTATGAACACAGGATGTCTTTTTATTTATTTGTGTCTTCCTCAATTTCTTTCATCAATATCTAATAGTTTTAGTGTACAGATTAGTCACCCCTATGGTTAAATTTATTTCTAATTATTTTGTTCCTTTTACTGCTATTGTAAATAAAACTTTATTTTATTTAGATATTCCATTTTAAGTGTATAGGAATGCAGCTGACCTTTTTACATTGACTTTGTATCCTGCAACTTCCTTGAATTTGTTTATCCCTTCTAACAATTTTTGGGTGGAGTCTTTAGGGTTTTCTATATATCAAATCATGTCATCTGCAAAAAATTTAAAAAAAAATTAGAAAAAGTAATACAAATTAAACTTTTATTTTTTGACTTGAGTGCCTTTTATTTATTTTATGGCTTAATTGTCCCACCTAAATCTTCTAATATTATCTTGAAAAGAAATAGTGGTAGTAGGTACTCTTATTTCTAATCTTAGGGGAAAATTTCAGCTTTTCACCATTGAATATGTTTGCTATTTCCTTATTATATATGATCTTTATTATTTTGAGATATATTTCTTCTATTCTTAATTTGTTGAGAGTTATCATGAAATGACATTGAATATCGTTAAATGCCTTTTCTGCATCCATTATGATCATCCTGTAATTTTAATCCTTCATTTTGTGAATGTAGATCATATTTATTTATTTGCTTATGTTGAACCATCCTTGCATCACAGGAATAAATCTCACTTAATTATGATGAATGATTATTTAAAAAAACAAAAAAGTGCTGTGGGGATTGGGCATGATGGCTCATGCCTGTAGCCCCAGCACTTTGGTAGGCCGAGGCAGGTAAATTGCTCGAGTCCAGGAATTTGAAACCAGCTTGGCAAAATGGTGAAATCCCACCTCTACCAAAAATATAAAAATTAGCCAGTTTCCTAACCTGGTCTTTTAATTAATTAACAATCAATTGAAAATTAAAAATTAAATAAAAATTAAAACGTGTTGTGGGATTCAGTTTGCTAGTATTTTGTTGAAGACTTTACGTCTGTGTTCACCAAAGAGATTGGCCTGTAATTTTTTTATTTTTTTGGTAGTATCCTTATCTGGCTTTTGAGCTGAGGGTAATGTTTACCTTATAAAGAGGGTTTGGAAGTGTTCCCTTCTCTTCAGTTTTTTGGAAGAGTTTGGAAAAATTGATATTAATTGTTTAAATGCTTGGCAGAAATCAGCTGTGAAGGCTTCTGTTTCTGGGAGTTTCTTTGAGGGAGATTGTTATGGATTCAATCTTTTTACTAGTTGTAAGCCCATTCCTAGTTTGTATTTATTTATAATTCAGTTTGGGTATGTTTTATTTTTCTAAGAATTTATCCATTTCATGTAATTTATCCAATTTGTCATTCATAGTGGTCTCTTGATTTCTTGTATTTCTATGGTATTATTGTAATGTCTCTTTTTCCACTTATAATTCTATTTATTTGAGTCCTCTCTTTTTTTTTTTCTGGTTTGTATGGCTAAATGATTTTCAATTTTGTTCGTTCATTCATTTTTTTTTTAATTATTATTTTATTTTTAAAAACACAGTTGGTATGCCTGCTACTGGGAGGTAACCTGCCTTTTCAAAATGACCCTCTTCAGTCTTGAGCTTCACGAGAGTTTTACAACCCTGGTTATAAAGTTCCCATGAATACACTATGGTCTGTAGAACACTGCCAAGTTATTGTTGCTATGATAGAACATAAGTGAGGTTCTCTTATTCTGCCATCCTGCTGTCACTCCCTCTTCCAGATAAAAGTTAGAATTTCAGTATGTCAAATTAAAGAAGAATATTATTAAGATATTGAATGGTGTTGCATTTTGCAGATGACTTTCTATCCCAGAACACTTGTATGTATTTATTGCTGTATACAAAGAAAAAGTAAGCAAATTAGAGCCCTGAGTAGTCAAATTTGGTTTTCAGCCTCTTTTTGTATGGACCTCCAAGTAAATATATATAATATATATATATATATATATTATATTATATATAATATTATATATATATATGTTATATATATATATGACAAATAGACATAGCTATATATCCATTTAATGTTGAGCTAAGTTTTGAGTAAATTAGTGATCATTTTCATTGTCAGTCAATAGTCAAGGACTGCATATGTTGTATATGTAAGCATTGTTCCAATTTTTCAATTTGATATCTATTAAGATTTTCAATATCATACTTCTGAGAGGAAATTAAACTTTCTGACTGAAAGACTAGCAGAATTTTTTTTTTTACATTTTTTTAATGAGAGATGGGGGTCTTGCTATGTTGCCTAGGTTAGACTTGAACTTCAGGTATCAAGTGATTCTTTCACTTCAGCTTCTCAAGCAGCTGGTACTACAGGTGTGAGCCATTATACAAAGTTGTATTATTTTTTTGATAAATATAATTAAATTCAGTTATTAGTTCAACAAAGACATTGAAATGCTGGTAAGTTCTAGGTACTGTTCTAGTAATGAATTAAGCAAATTACAAAAACAGCAGCAAAATCTGAGTTCCATGAAATTTTTATTTTAATAGAAATTCAGGTTTGCTTTTTACCGACATTCTTTAAAAAACTGTAAATCCAAAAAAATAAAAGCAGACATATTGACAAAAGCATTCTTTACTAAGGCCAACTGTGTAAACTTGTTGTTATTTTTTATATTTAACTCTTTATCCTCTCAACAATCAATAGTGTGAGGAGAAATGTGAAAAGAAAAGATACTCTTCTAGAAATAATTACAAACTCGAATTATTTGATTTACTATTAGTGAAAATCATAGTTGAATTCATAACTAGGAAATTCTATAGCAGTTAAAGAGCAAACTTGAAAGAATGTGAGGTTATTGATACAAGTAATTGGATAAAGTCAAACTGTTAAAACTATGTTTAAAAAATAAATTTAGCAAATATTTTCCTTTTTGGCATAATGGAATTTTAAATTTTTATAATAGTGTTAAGTTTGTAATGATATTTGGATATTCTATATACAAAAATTATTTTAAAATAATACTGTTTCTCTCTAATGCACTTAATTATACCATTAGATAATTTTTACCTTATTGCAATAGCATTTAATAATCAAAGGTCTTTATTCTGTTAATAATCAGTGGTTTGTATAACTTTTATTAGAATCATAATATTTTAATCTTAACACTTTTAAATTTCATTTATAAAAATGTTATTTGGGTTTTTTAAGAGCATTATATAACCAAAGTAGTAAAGTTCCTTTTTATTATTTTTATTTTTTTGTTATTATTTTATTTATTTATTTATTTTTAAAGACGAGGTTTCACCATGTTGGTCAGGCTGGTCTTGAACTCCCGACCTCAGGTGATCCGCCCACCTCCAAAGTGCTTGGATTACAGGCGTGAGCCACCACGCCTGGCCATAAAGTTTACTTCTAATACAGATGTTTTAATGACAGTGTGACAATTCAAGGTTCTGGAATTAGAAATATGTGTGTACCTATGTAACAAACTTGCATGTTCTGCATATGTATCCCAGAATTGAAGTATAACAAAAAAAAAAACCGAAATGCTGTGAAACAAATTCTGGACATCAGACGTGGGAAATAATTTTTTACTGAGATCTCAAAGGCAATTACAACAAAAACAAAAATTGACAAGTAGAACCTAATTAAACTAAAGACCTTCTGCATAGCAAAAGAAGTATCAACAAAGTAAACAGACAACCTAAATAATGGGAGAAATATTCTTAAAGTATATATCCAACAAAGGCCTAATATCCAGAATCAGGAAGGAACTTAAACAATTGAACAAGTAAAAAACAAATAACTCCATTAAAAAATTGGAAATATAGACATAAAGAGACATTCTGAAAAGGCCATATATAAGCTGCCAATATACATCATTTGACTAGTGTATGTTGAACCAGCAACCTTGCCTACTTACAATTAATCTTACTTGGTCATGATATACTAATTATTTTTATATGTTGTTGGATTTGATTTTTGATTTACTAATGTTTTGTTGATAATTTTAAAATTAGTATTCATGGGAGACACTAATCTGTAGTTTACTTTTTGGAAACATCTTTATATTAATATTAGAATAATGCTGGCATCATAGAATGAATAAAAAACTCTTCTTTCTGCTTCTATCTTTTGGAAGAGAGTGTAGAAAATTGGTATAATTTTTTTTTAGTGTTTTGTAGATTCACCTGTGAACTAATCTGGATTTGTCATATAATGTTAATCACTGTTTATGGTTATGACTACAAATTTTGCTGTAAATAACTAAGCCCATATATGGGCTTATATGCATTTGCCTTCTCAAGCTAGAAATAATAATTGAAAAACTTCCTCTAAAATAAAAGTTTTTCAAATGAAAATTACACAAACATCTGTAAGATAAACAATGAGAAACAATATAAAATATCATTGTTATATATGTTATAAAATAAAAAAATACAAAAATATTAGCATATGTCTTTGGATGTATTCTAAATGTGTTTCTTTGTATGATGTCATTATACTTACAATGACAAATTATCATTTCTGTTGTACAAGTTTTGTTTAGCAACTCAAGTTAATTAGTAAGTAAAAATATTTAAAATCAATATGCAAACTTATAATTTTATAAAATGTTAGAACTCAATATATTCTAAGACAAGAATGTGTGGAATGCAGCATTTTTCAGAACTGGTTTGACTAAGGAATTTCATGCTGAGGGACCAAAAAAAAAAAAAACCAGATTTTATATGGAAATGTAGAATAAATAAAAACTTCCTAAGAGATACCAGTATACTAATGTTTATTACAGCATGATTCACAATAACCAAAAGATGGAAGCAACTCCAACATCTATCTATGTATGAATGAATTTTTAAAAAGGTGGTATATATGTAGAACGAAATATTATTTATTCTTAAAAAGGAAGGAAATTCGAACAAAGGCTATGTCATGGATTAACCTTGAAGACATTACACTGAGTGAAATAAGCCGACCATAGAAAAACAAATGCCTCAATTACATAAGGTATAAGGTATTTACAGAATAAAAATGTGTAAATTATGTAAATGTTGCTTAAAAGTTACAAATGAAATTTATAGTGTATTTATTTCATAAAAACACAAAGTAGAATAGTGGTTACCAGAGAATGGGCAGGAGGAATGTGTAGTTGCTGTTTAATTTATGAAATCTCATTTCTGCAAACTAAAAACAGTTCTTTGCATTGATTACCAAACAGTGTGAACAAACTTAGCACTACTGAACTATATATTTTAAAATGGTTATGATTGCACATTTCATATTATGTGTATTTTATCATAATTTTTTAAAACTGAATATTCACCTACCGCTTATTTCTATGATATAAAAATCATAACAGATATAAAATAATTATTATAAAAACCTCACTAGTGTTTAAAATACATTTTATTATTTTATTTTTTATTATACTTTAAGTTCTGGGGTACATGGCAAAATATGCAAGTTTGTTACATGGGTATACATGTGCCATGGTAGTTTGCTGCATCCATCACCCTGTCATCTACATATTTCTCCTAATGCTATCGTTTCCCTATCCCCTGACTTCCTGTTATCTCTTCCCTAGCCCCCCACAACACCCTAACAGGCCCTGGTATGTGATGTTCCCTTCCCTGTGTCCATGTGTTCTCATTGTTCAACACCTACCTGTGAGTGAGAACATATGGTGTTTGTTTTTTTGCTCTTGTGTCAGTTTTCTGAGAATCATAGTTTCCAGCTTCATCCATATCCCTACAAAACTCATCCTTTGTTATGGCTGCATAGTATTCTATGGTGTATATGTGCCAAATTTTCTTCATCCAGTTTACTATTGAAGGGCATATTATAAATGATGGGCATTTGGGTTGGTTCCAAGTCTTTACTATTTTGAACATTCCTGCAGTAAACATACATGTGCATGTGTCTTTATAATAGAATGACTTATAGTCCTTTGGGTATATATCCAGTAATGGGATTGCTAGGTCAAACCGTATTTCTGTTTTAGATTTTAGAGGAATTACCACACTGTCTTCCACAATCGTTGAAGTAATTTACACTCCCACCAACAATGTAAAAGCATTCCTATTTCTCCACATCCTCTCCAGCATCTATTGTCTCCAGATATTTTAATGATTACCATTCTAACTGGCATGAGATGGTATCTCAATGTGGTTTTGAGCTGCATTTCTCTAATGACCATTAACGATAAGCTTTTTTTTCATCTGTTTGTTGGCTGCATAAATATGTTCTTTTGAAAAGTGACCGTTCATATCCTTCACCAACTTTTTGATGGGTTTGCTTGTATTTTTCTTGTAAATTTATTTGTAGATTCGAGATATTAACCAAATCCAACAGCACATCAAAAAGCTCATCCAACACTGTCAAGTCCGTTTCATCCCTGCGATGCAAGGCTGGTTCAACATATGCAAATCTATAAATGTAACCCATCACGTAAACAGAACCAAAGACAAAAAAAAAATGATTATTTCAAGAGATGTAGAGAAGGCCTTCTACAAAAGCCAAAGTCATTTATGATAAAAACTTTCAATAAACTGGGTATCAATGGAACGTATCTCAAAATAATAAAAGCTATATATGACAAACCAACAGTCAATATCATACATCAAGGTACCATTGACTTCCTTCATAGAATTGGAAAAAAACACCTTAAATTTCATATTGAACCAAAAAGAGCCTGCATAGCCAAGATAATCCTAAGCAAAACAAACAAGCAAACAAAAACACAAAGCTGGAGGCATCATGCTACCTAACTTCAAACTATATTATAAGGCTACAGTAATCAAAACAGCATGGTACTGGTAGCAAAACAGAAATATAGACCAACGGAACAGAACAGAGAACTCAGAAGTAACACCACACATCTACAACCATCTGATCTTTGACAAACCTGACAAAAAACAAGCAATGGGGAAATGATTCCCTATTTAATAAATGGTGTTGGAAAATCAGGGTAGCCATATGCAGAATGCTGAATCTGGATCCCTTCCTTACAGCTTACACAAAAATTAACTCAATATTGACTAAATATTTAAACATAAGACCTACCACCATAAAAACCCTAGAGGAAAACCTAGGCAATATCATTCAGGACATAGGCATGGGCAAGGACTTTATGACTAAAACACCAAAAGCAATGGCAACAAAAGCCAAAATAGACAAGTGGGATCTCATTAAACTTCAGAGCTTCTTTACAGCAAAAGAAATTATCGTTAGGGTGAATTGGCAACCTACAGAATGGGAAAAAAAAATTTAAGTACATTTTAAAAGCATTAGAAAGGCTCATAAAACTGACAGTGTAAATGTAGCTCCATAATTAGGCTAGGCATGGTGGCTCATGCCTGTAATCCTAGCACTCTTGTAGGCCCAGGCAGGTGGATCACTTGAGGCCAGGAATTTGAAACCATCCTGGCCAACATGGCGAGACCCCATCTCTACTGGAAACTACAAAAATTAGCCAGGCATGGTGTCACATGCCTGTAATCCCTCTACTCAGGAAGCTGAAGTATGGAAATTGTTTGAACTGATGTGGTGGAGGTTGCAGTGAGCCCAGGTTGCACCTCTGCACTCCAGACTGAATGACACAGTGAAACTGTTTCAAAAAAAATGTGATATATACATGTATATATATACATACCCACATATATATATACACACACACACACACACACACATATATATACACACACACACACACACACACACACACACATATATATATATGTATATACATATATATATATACATATATATATATATATACACCTACGCAAGGGCCTTGGATGTGATTAATTTGATACTGTCTCCCATGCGGCATGGGAGTATTTTTGGCCTTTATTTGTGTAGTGGGCAGAATGAACCCCTCAGGCAGTTACAAAGGTATGTTAAATTTCCCAAATTGAAATGTAAAAAGAAAAGAAGACATAATAAAGAACAGAATATTCAAAAAGTATGAGACAACATCAAAAATTATATCAACTTATTTCCTATCCCTCATGAAAGGAGCTTAGAGTCTCCATCCTAATAAGTAAAAGACTGAACAGACTGAAATATCAACTGGATTCACCAGCTATAATTGATGAATTGCTGGAGGCTTGGTGTGATGAGTCTAAGAGTTAAACATGCTAAAGAGCCTCGTCATATGGGATTCCCACTCTCTTGTGAGTTTTACTTCCAGGAAAATGACCAGTTTCTCATGGCAAATATCACAGATCAATCCTCTTGTGCTCCTGGGAGGAGTTGGGGCAGGGATGACCAATTTCCCACCTGATGGGTGGGAAACGCCTAACTCTACCCAGCTCCAGATATCCAAGTGGGAGAGGAGGAATAATAGCAGCCCACTCTAGCCATACTGTCTCACCTAAAGTAGTAAAGATGGAACTGAGAAGAACCAGGCGAGTTCATAGTCTAGAGGCATAGGCTAACTACAAATCTGACAAGTAAGTATATGACTGTAGCATGCTTCTTTCCCTCACATTTTACCATCACATTACTAAAAGACTATTAACACCAGCTCTTTTACCTAGTACATCATGCCTGGCTATTTGTAGAAAAAAAACTTCAAGAAGTACTAAAAAGCTAAAAGCGCAATTTGAAGACAGAGAGAGAGAGAGAGAGCAGATATCAAAACCAAACATGGCAGTAATGTTGAAATCATCAGACTGGGAATTTAAAGCAACAATAATTAATACTCTAAGGTCTCTAATGGATAAAGTAGACAGCATGCAAGGACAGATGGGCAGTGGAGGCAAAGATGTGGAAATATTAAGAACCAAAAAAATATGCTAAAGATTAAAAACACCAATGAAAATGAAGAATGCCTCTGGTGGGATTATTAGTACACTGGAAATAGCTGAAGAATCTCTGAGCTTGAGATATATCAATAGAAACACACAAAACTAAAAAGAAAAAGAACAAAGATAAAAAAATGTAGGTAAGAATATTCAAGGACCATAGAACAACTGCAAAAGCTGTAATATACATAGTGAAAATATCGTAAGGAGAAGAAAAACAGAAATAAACAAAGCAACATTTGAAACCATAATGACAGAATTTTTCCCAATTAATATCAGACACCAAACCGCAGATCAAAGAAGCTCAGAAATCATCAAGCAGGACAAATGCCAAAAATATATACTTAGACATATTAATCTGAAAGTACAGGAAATCAAAGACAAAAAAATTCCAAAAGAAGCCAGAGGAAAAAGAAGACACCTTACCTATAGACACCTTCTTTGTTACCCTGTAGGGTAACAAAGAAGTATTATAACCAATTTCTACTCAGAAATCATACAAGCAAGAAAAGAGTGAATAAAATATTTAAAGTGTTGACAGAAAAAAACATACCAGCATAAAATTCTGCATTGTGTGAAATTATTCTTCAAACATAAAGAAGAAATGAAGACTTTCTCAGGCAAACAAAAGTTTAGAGTATTTGTTGCCCGTGGACCTGCCTTGAAAAAACTGATAAAAAATCTTTAGGGAAAATATAAGTAATGTAGGTCAGAAATTTCAGTTTAAATAAAGGGCAAGCATCAAAGAAGGAATAAAAAGCAAAATAAAACTTTTATTTTTCTTATTCCGAGTTCATCTACATATGTATATCTATACATATATACACACAAAACCACATGCTCTCACATAGATATCCATAAGTATAAATATATGCATAAGTCTATATACACATGAATATGTATTTTTATGTATAAACTTGTATTTAAATATATGTACACACACTTATGTATTCGTACATATAACAGAAGTGAATGACAGCAATGATCCAAGGGATAGGAGCTAGAAATTAGGATTACTTTGTTATTATGAAGTACTTACCGGATACATAAAATGGCATAGTGTTATTTGGAAGTAGATTTGGATTTGTTATAAGTGTATATTGTAAACCTTAGGGCAACTTTAAAAAATATATGAAATGAAATATAATTGATATTCTAAGGTTAGAAAATGAAATAATATAAAATGGAATTATATAAAATGAAATGATATGCAATTGAATGAAAGAGATTGTGAGCCCAGCTGTTCCTCAGGCATGCCCAGCTGTAGCTTGAACCACTTCCCTGGAGGGTGCAAGTGGTGGGCCTTGGTGTAGTCCACTTGGCGCTAATTATGCAGGTGTGAGAGCCATGGGGGCATGCCTGCCTCTGCTTAGATTTCAAAAGATGTCTCATAGATCCTTGGGTATCAAGCAGCAGCCTGCCACAGAGACAGAGCCATCAGAAGAAGCCCCCACTAGGGCAATGCCTAATGGAGTTGTGGGGGCAGTGCCAAACTCCTGAGACTTCAGAACTGTAGAGCCACCAGTGTCTAGCATTAGCCTGGAAAAGCCACAATCACACAACTTCAATGTGTAAATGCTGAAGTGTGAGCTTATACACTGAGGCAGGGCTGCCTGAGGTCTTGTGTACCCAACCCATTCCCCAGTGTGTTTGCAAGGTGGGACATGCAGTCAAAGAAAATTATCCTCAAGACATAAGGTTTAATGTTGTTCAGCCTATATGTTACACACTTATCTGGAATTTGTTATTCTTTTCATCTGTTTTCTTGCTCTCTTTTGTAATGGAAATGTCTATCCTATTCCTGTCTCACCATTGTGTTTTGGAAAAATGTAACTTGTTTGATTTCACAGGCTTATAACTAGAAGGAAATTTGTCTCTGGATGAATGGTGCCTTGAGTCTCTTTGATATCTGACTTAGATGAAACTTTGTATTAAGACTTTTAAGTTAATGCTGCAATGAGTTAAGACTTTTGTGTGTCATTAGAATAAAAGTAGTATGTTTTGTATGGGAGAAGGATGTGAATGTGTTTTGGAGATGTTAGTGGTAAATTGATAAAAATTCATGTGTTGAAATGTATGGCCTATATGACAGTATTAACAGTTGGGATTTTTAGGGTCAAGGGGACCTCTCCCTCATGAATGGAATTAGGTTGCCTTATGAAAGGGCGTAGCAGAGGAAGTTCATTCCCTTTTGCCTTTCTGCCTTCTCCCATTTGAAGACACAGTATTCCTATTATCTAGAGAATGTAGCATTCAAGACACTGTCTTGGAAGTTGACGCCAGGCCCTCACCAGATACTAAACCTGCCAGCACCTTGACCCTGAACTTCCCAGTCTCCAAAACTGTGAAAAATACATTCTTATTGTTTATACATTCCTCAATCTCAGCTATTCTGTCGTGGAAGCACAGGCTAAGACAGCAGTGGTATAATATCTGTATACTGTTCCTTACCAGCAACATTTCATGATGAAAAATGGGATATCAGGGAGCAGATGCTTTCTCAAGTTTAGTTTCTTGGTAATACCATCACAGTAAGTGATTAAGGGCTACACTTGTACTTTCAGTTTGTCTTGTTTTACTTGGCTAGCTCTACACCTGGCGTTCAATTCTTTCCAGCTCTTCTGAACTCTTAACAGTAGCAATGTATCAGACAATTATAAAATATGAATATATAAAAAGGATGATGGAAATGGTATAAGGAACAGGTAGGAGGGGTTGGAAATGCTCAGGTATCACACTACATGTGAAGTGGGAAAGTAAGTGTGATTTGAAAGTAGACTAAGATGAGTTATAATGTATACTGCAAATTCTAAGGCAGTAACAAAACATTTTAAGAAGTAAAATTCATATGCAAAAAGAAGAGTTATGACTGATTTATTTAAAAGGCTCAATTAACAACAGAAAAATTAGAACGAGATGGACAAAAAAATAAAATAAAATAAAATAAAAGGCAAGTCCATTCAATAGTAAATAGCTACCAAGAGATCTTTGTTAAATATTGCAACAATTATTTATAGCATTAATTATCTACATAGCTATATAGCCCAAATAAAATACTGTCTGTGTGGATAAAAAATTAAAATGTCAATCATATGTTTTGTATTTTTTGGTTTTTTGTTTTTTTGTTTGTTTGTTTTTTGAGACGGAATCTCAGTGTGACACCCAGGCTGGAGAGCAATGGCACAATCTTGACTCCCTGCAACCTCTGCATCCTGGGTTCAAGTGATTCTCCTGCCTCAGCCTCCAGAGTAACTGAGATTATAGGCATGCACCACCATGTCCCACTAATTTTTGTATTTTTGGTAGAAACAGGGTTTCATCATATTGGGTAGGCTTGTCCTGAACTCCTGACCTCAGGTGATCCACCTGCCTCAGCCTCCCAAAGTGCTGGGATTACAGGCATGAGCTACCACACCTGGCTGTCAGTTATGTTTTCTATAGGAAAGCCATGTTAATACAAATGCATCTATAAATTAAAAGTAGAGAGACGAATGAAATTATGCCATACTAACACTGATGAAATTAAAACTTGAATATCTTTAGTAATTTAAGAGAAAACAAAGTTAAGACTAAGGAAGATAACTAGGAATAATTCATTATTAATACATCATAATAAAGACATTAATTATCAAAAAGGACATAATGATTAACAAATATGCATCTAACAATAAAGCATCAAAAATCATTAAAAAGGCCAGGTATAGAGGCTCACACATTTAATCCCAACACTTTGGGAGGCCACGGAGGGTGGATGACTTTAAATCACAAGCTTGAGACCAGCCTGACAAACATGGTGAAACCCTGTCTCTACTAAAAATACAAAAATTAGTTAGGTGTTGTGGTGTGTGCCTGTAGTACCAGCTACTCGGGAGGCTGAGGCAGGAGAACTGTTTGCACCCAGGAGGCAGAGTTTGAAGTGAGCAGATTTCCCATCACTGCACTCCAGCCTGGATGATAGAGTGAAACTCTGTCTCAAAAAAATAAATAAATGAATAAATAAATCATTTAAAAATAATACAATTTCATGAATAGACAGATTCACCTGGATAGTTGAAAAATTCAGCACTCCTTTATCAGTAATTGTCAGGTAGAGAAGGCAGAAAATCAGTAAGAATACAGTTGAACTGAATAACACCATCAATCAGTTGAATCTAATTTATATTTATAGAATACTTTATCCAATAAGAGCAGAATACACATTCCTCTCAACCTCATATGTAACACTCACCAATATTGACTATATTCTGGAAGAAAAACCACATCTTATCAAATGTAATATAATAAAAATTATACAAAGCATAGACAACAATGGAATTACAGTATAAATCAGTAACAGGAAAAGAGCTACAAAATTCATGTATTTTAAACACGAAGAACAAATTGCAAAAAAAAAATGCATAATGAAGGAAGAGTCTCAAAAATGATTAGAACTAAATGAAAATTAAACTACAACTGTTCAAAGTTTTAAGAAAAATTAATAGTTTTATATTTATATATTAGAGAAAAGAAAGTTATATTATACTATTAATAATCTAAGCTTCTGCTACAGGAAACTAAAATGAAGAGATGTTGGAGCAGAAATCAATAAAGTTGAAAGCTCATATGGTTTGGCTGTCCCCACCCAAATCTTATCTTGAATTGTAGTTGCCATAATTCCCTCATGTCTTGGAAGGGACCTGATGGGAGGTAATCGAATCATGGGCATGGTTTCTCCCATGCTGTTCTTATGATAGCAAATGAGTTTTCATGAGATCTTATGGATTTTAAATGTCTGGCAATTCCCCTGCTGACACTCATTCTTCCTCTTGCTGCACTGTGAAGAGGTGATTTCTGCCATGATTGTAAGTTACCTGAGGCTTCCCCAGCCATGCAAAACTGTGAGTCAATTAAACTTCTATCCTTTAACAGTGCCTTGGATATTTCTTTATAGCAGTATGAGAATGGTATAATACAGTAAATTAGTACCAAGGAGTAATCCTTATAGACACTGCTATAAGGATACATGAAAATGTGGAAGCGATTATAGAACTGGATAGCTGAGTCTGGAACAGTTTGGAGGGCTGACAAGAAGCTAGGAAAAGATTTTGGAAAAGGCTCAGAAGAAGACAAAGAAGAAGTATGGGAAAATTTGGAACTTCCTAGAGACTTAAAGGATACAGAAGACAAGAAGATTTGGGGAGGTTTGGAACTCCCTAGGGACTTGTTGAATGTCTTTGACCAAAATGCTTACAGTGATATGGACAATGAAGTCTGGGTTGACATGGTCCCAGATGGAGATGAGGAACTTGTTGTAAACTGGAGTAGAGGTCACTCTCATTAACCAAAGAGACAGGTGGCATTTTGCCCCTGTCCTAGATATCTGTGGAACTTTGAACTTGAGAGAGATGATTTAGGGTATCTGGCAGAATAAATTTCTAAATGATAAAGAATTCAAGGGGAAGCAGGGCTTGAAAGTTTGGAAAATGTGCAGCCTGATGATGCAACAGAAAAGAAAATCAATTTTCTGGGGAAAATTCCAAGCCCACTGTAGATATTTGCATAAGTAGAAAAGAGCCAAATGCTACTCACCAAGATAATGGGGAAAATGTCTCCAGGGCATGTCAGAAAACTTCATGGCGGCCCTTCTCATCACAGACATGGGGTCCTAGAAGAAAAAAAATGGTTTCCTGGGCCAGATGCAGGCCTCCTGTTGTGTACATCCTGGACTTGGTGCCCTGCATCTCAGCCACTTCAGCCATGGCTAAAAGGGGCCAAGGTACAGCTCAGGCCTGCTTCAAAGGGTACAAGCCACAATTCTGGGCAGCTTCCACATGGTGTTGAGCCTGCAGGTGTTCAGAAGACAAGAATTGAGGTTTGGGAACTTTTGCCTAGATTTCAGAGGAGGTATGCAAATACCTGGATGTTCAGGCAGAAGTTTGCTGCAAGGTTGGAGTCCTCAAGGAGAACCTCTACTAGGGCAGTGCAGAAGGTAAATGTAGGGTTAGAGGCTCCACACAGAGTCTCCACTAGGACGCTGACTATTGGAGCTGTGAGAAGAAGGTCATTGTCTTCCAGCCCCAAGAATTGTAGATCCACCAACAGCTTACTGCATGCACCTGGAAAAGCCACACACACTTAACTCCAGCTGTGAAAGCAGCAGAGTAGGGGGCTGTATGCTGCAAAGCCACAGGGGCAGAGCTGCCCAAGGTCCTGGGAGTTCACCTCTTGCAATCGTGTGCAATGGATGTAAGATACGGAGTCAAAGAGATAATTTTGGAACTTTAACATTTAATGACTGCCCTATTAGATTTGAGACCCACATGGGGCCTGTGGCCACTTTGTTTTGGGCAATTTTTCCATGTGGAGTGGTTGTATTTGTCCATTGCCTATACTCCCATTGTATCTAGGAAATAACTAAGTTGGTTTTGATTTACAGGCTCATAGGTGAACGGGACTTGCCTTATCTCAGATGAGACCTTGGATTTAGACATTTGGATTAATGCTGGAATGAGTTAACACTTGGGGGAAGGTTAGGAAGGCATGATTGTGTTTTAAAATGTGAGGACATGAGAGTTGGAAGGGGTCAAAGGTGGAGTAATGTGATTTGGCTGTGTCCCCCATCCAAATCTCACCTTTCATTGTAATTCCCATAATCTCCATGTGGCAAGGGATCTGGTGGGAGGTAATTGAATCATGGGGATGGTTTTCCCCATGATCTTCTCATAATAGTGAGTGAATTCTCGTGAGATCTGATGGTTTTATACACGTCTGGCATTTCTTCTGCTGGCACTCATTTTCTCTCTTGCTGCCCTATGAAAAGGCCAGTTCCACCATGATTGTAAGTTACATGAGGCCTCCCTGGCTGTGCATCACTGTTAGTCAATTAAACTTCTATCCTTTGTAAGTTACTCAGTCTCAGATATTGCTTCATAGCAACATGAGAATGGATTAATACAAAAGCAGTAAAACAATAGAAAAAGATAACAAAACTAAGAGCTGGTTCTTTGAAAAGATCAAAATCAACAAACGACTGGCCAAGCTAATCAAGAAAAAATGAGAAAACACAAATTATAAATGTTACAAGTGAATAATCACTATCACTACTGACCTCATAAACATCAAAAGATAATAAGGAAATTCTATGAACATTTCTATTCTATGCTTCTGTTATATAACTTAGATAACAACTAACCAGTTAAAGACACAAACTAACAAAACTCACACAAGGTAAAATAATCAGAAGAGTCTAATGTTGTTAAAAATATTAAATCAGTAATTAAAACAATAAGATTTTCTCCACAAAAATGCTAGGTCCAAATGATTTCATTGATGAATTTCATCAAGCATTTATGAAAGAATAATACCAACATTCTTTAATCTCTTTCCTAAAATAAAAGCAGAGGAAATATTTCCTAATTCAATCTGTCTTGCCAGCAATGCCTGAAAACCAAAAGAAAATAAAGATATTACAAGAATGGGGAACTACAAGCTAATATCTCTTATAAACATAGATGCAAAAATTTACAACAAGGCATTAGCAAATAAAATCTAACCATAAATTCAAAAATTGTATACCATGACATAACAGTGTTGATTCCAGATATTCAGACATACCTGGCATTCAAACATCTAGTGATGTAATTCACCACATCAACAAGCTAAAAACAAAATTATATAACCATGTAGCTGATGAAGACAAAGCCTTTAACAAAAACCCACACCCATTTATGGCATTATGTGCTTTTCAAAACTCACCGAAATTCCTAGCACAAATGGTTAAACTTGATGTAAACAAATTTATTCCATATATATATATATACACACACACACACAGACACGCATACACTTTGATCTGCCTCAGTAATATTTGATTTATGTACAAATGTAAACCAAAAAGTTTACATGTGTATTAAATAGATACATAATAAAATTTTTTATTTCCAACTCATTTTCCTTTTATCCTGAGTATGCTCACTGGTGGCACTTGAAGCTGCAGTGTTTACCCCCAGGTAACTTTGCCATGGGCTGTCTCGCTTTTATTCTAATTTTTGAGTAGCTCTAGTATATCAACTTTGAAAACAGAAGACATCATTCCATTTATAGCATTATGTTTTTAACAGTGGTGTTTTCATTTGCAAAATATAGTAATTCTCAATTGCTGAACAGGATAAATCCTAAAAAATGTAGCATTCCTATGTGTGGTGTTAACAATGTTCTCCAGTAGTTGTTGGCTGAAGATTCATTTGATTAATTTGATTTTTTCCAAAATAGAAGATTCTGATGATTCAGACAATTCTGATGTTAGTTTTGTTTAGACATAACTCCAAGAATAGTTTGTGTATTTTATTTCCACATTGAAAGTCAGACAGATTTGCTTCAGCCTCAAAAATCATATTTATGTAAAATTAAATGAGTGCTGGCAGTGAGCTGCACTTTTCTAAATGGGAAAGAAGTTAAAATACTGTTTTAGTTATTCTTTATGATATATTGAATTCATAATGACATGCAAATATGGAAAATATTTTCATTTGTATAATAATGCTATTGTATTAGTGAAAAAAATAGATTGCATATTAAAGTTAAAAATGAATAACAGAACATTAGAATTGTTTCACAGATAACATATTAAAATTATATTTTATAAAGCAAAATCAGTCAAATAGATTATAAATGGAACATTCCTACACAGGTCCATTAACTTTTCTTCTTGAAATGACTGGCTAATAAGTGAATGACTCCATTAAATGACTAGTTATGTTAATTTTCCAAAGAAATGTCTGATTGCTTAATTCAAATTGCCAATTGCTTTTATGCTATAGTAATGTTATATGACATATAATAATATAATATTCTGATATATGTATATATAATCTTTAATTTTTTATTATACTTTAAGTTTTGGGGTACATGTGCAGATTGCACAGGTTTGTTGCATAGGCATACACATGCCATGGTGGTTTGCTTCATCCATCCCCCCCGTCATCTACATTAGGTATTTCTCCTAATGTTAGCCCTCCCCAATACCCCACCCCCAGCTCTATCAGCTCTCCCACCCCCACAACAGGCCCTAGTGTGTGATGTTCCTCTCCATGTCCATGTGTTCTCATTCTTCAATACCCACTTATGAGTTAGAATATGCAGTGTTTGGTTTTCTGTTTTGTGTCTATTTGCTGAGAATGATGATTTCCAGCTTCATCCATGTCTCTGCAAAGGACATGAACTTATCTTTTTTTATGGCTGCATAGTATTTCATGGTGTATATGTGCCACATTTTCTTTATCCAGTCTATCCTTGATGGGCATTTGGGTTGGTTCCAAGTCTTTGCTATTGTAAACAGTGCTGCAATGAACTGTGTGTGCATGTGTCTTTATAATACAAGGATTTATAATACTTTGGGTATATATGCAGAATTGGGATTTCTGGGTCAAACGGCATTTCTATTTCTAGATCCTTGAGGAATTGCCACACTGTCTTCCACAATGGTTGAATTAATTTACACCAACAGTGTAAAAATGTATCTATTTCTCCATATCCTCTCCAGAATCTGTTGTCTACAGTGTTTTTCAATGATGGCATCCTAACTGGTGTAAGATGGTATCTTAATGAGGTTTTGATTTGCATGTCTCTAATGACCAGTAATGATGAGCTTTTTTTCAAATGTTTGCTGGCTGCATAAATGTCTTGTTTGGAAAAGTATCTGTTCATATCCTTTGCCCACTTTTTGATGAGGTTGTTTGTTTTTTTCTTGTAAATCTGTTTTAGTTCTTTGTAGATTCTGGATATTAGCTCTTTGTCAGATGGGTAGGTGGCAATTTTTTTTTCCATTTTGTTAGTTGCCAGTTCACTCTAATGATAATTTCTTTTGCTGTGCAGAAGCTCTTTAGTTTAATTAGATCCTATTTGTCTATTTTGACTTTTGCTGGCATTGCTTTTGGTGTTTTAGTTATGAAGTGTTTGTCTATGCCTATGTCCTGAATGGTATTGCCTAGGTTTTCTTCTAGGGTTTTTATGGTGTTAGGTCTTATGTTTAAATCTTTAATCCATCTGGAGTTAATTTTTGAAGTTGTCCGGTTTCAGCTTTCTGCATATGGCTATCCAGTTTTCCCAGCACCATTTATTACACGGGAAATCCTTTCTCCATTGCTTGTTTTTGTCAGGTTTGTCAAAGATCAGATGGTTGTAGATATGTGGCATTATTTCTGAGGCTTCTGTTCTGTTCCATTGGTCTGTATCTCTGTTTTCCTAACAGTACCATACTGTTTTGATTACTGTAGGCTGTAGCCTTGTAGTATACTTTGAAGTCAGGTAATGTGATGCCTCCAGCTTTTTCTTTTTTTTCTTTTTTTTTTTTTTTTTTGCTTAGGATTCTGCAGGCTCTTTTTGGTTCCATATGAAGTTTAAGGTATTTTTTTTCCAGTTTAGTGAAGAAGGTCAATGGTAGCTTGATGGGGATAGCAACAAATCTATAAATTACTTTGGACTGTATGGCCATTTTCAAGATATTGATTCTTCCTTACCATGAGCATGGAATATTTTTCCATCTGTTTTTGTCCTCTCTTATTTCCTTGAGGAGTGGTTTGTAGTTCTGCTTGAGGAGGTCCTTCATAACCCTTGTTATTTGAATTCCTAGGTGTTTCATTCACTTTTTAGCAATTGTGAATGGGAGTTTTCTCATGATTTGGATCTCTGTTTGTCTGTTATTTGTGTATAGGAATGCTCATGATTTTTGCACATTGATTGTGTATCCTGAGACTTTACTGAAGTTACTTATTAGCTTAAGGAGATTTGGGGCTGATTCAATGGGGTCTTCTAAATATACAATCATGTCATCTGCAAATAGGAACAATTTGACTTCCTCCTTTCCTAATTGAATATCCTTTATTTTTTTTTTCTTGCCTGATTGCTCTGGTCAGAACTTCCAATACTATGTTGAAGTGGTGACAGAGGGCACCCTTGTCTTGTGCCAGTTTTCAAAGGGAATACTTCCAGTTTTTGCCCATTCAGTATGGTATTGGCTGTGGGTTTGTCATAAATAGCTTTTATTATTTTGAGACAGGTTCCATCGTTAGCTAGTTTATTGAGGGTTTTTAGCATAAAGGGCTGTTGAATTTTTCTGAAGGCCTTCTCTCCATCTATTGAGATACTCATATGGTTTTCGTCTTTGGTTCTTTGTCTTTAGATGATGGATTATGTTCATAGATTTGCATATATTGAATCAGTCTTGCATCCCCAGGATAAAGCCAACTTGAATGTGTCTGGTCCTGGATTTTTCAAGGCTATGAATTGCTGCCTCAACTTCAGACCTTGTTATTGATCTGTTCAGGAATTCAGCTTCTTCTGGTTTAGTCTTGTAAAGGTGTAAGTGTCCAGAAATTTATCCATTTCTTCTAGATTTACTAGTTTATGTGCATAGAGGTGTTTGTAGTAATCTTGGATAGTAGTTTGTATTTCTGTGGAACCAGTGGTGATATCCCCTTTATCATTTTTTATTTCATCCTTTAATTCTTCTTTTTTATTTTAGTCTGGCTAGTGGTCTAACTATTATGTGGATCTTTCCAAAAACTCAGCTCCTGGATTCATTGATTTTTTGAAGGGATTATTGTGTCTTTATCTCCTTCAGCTCTGCTCTGATCTTAGTTATTTCTTGTCTTCTGCTAGCTTTTGAATTTGTTTGGCTTGCTCCTCTGGTTCTTTTAATTGTGATGTTAGGATGTCAATTTTAGATCTTTCCTCACTCCTCATGTGGGCATTTAGTGATATAAATTTCCCTCTAGACACTGCTTTAAATGTGTCCCAGAGATTCTAGTACGTTGTGTCTTCATTCTCACTGGTTTTGAAGAACATCTTTATTTCTGTTTTTATTTCATTATTTATCCAGTAGTCATTCAGGAGCAGGTTGTTCAGTTTCCATGTAGTTGTGCAGTTTTGAGTGAGTTTCTTAATCCTGAGTTCTAATTTAATTGCACTGTGGTCTGAGAGACTGGTTGTTATGATTTCCATTCTTTTGCATTTGCTGAGGAGTGATTTACTTCCAATTATGTGGTCAATTTTAGAGTAGGTGTGATGTGGTGCTGAGAAGGCTGTATATTCTGTGGATTTGGGGTGGAGAGTATTGGAGTATTGTAGAAGTACATTAGGTCCTGTTGTTCCAGATCTGAGTTCAAGTCCTGGATATCCCTGTTAATTTTCTGTCTCATTGATCTATCTAATATTGACAGTGGAGTGTTAAAGTCTTCCACTATTATTGAGTGGGAGCCTAAGTCTCTTTGCAGGTCTTTAAAAACTTACTTTATGTACCTGGGTGCTCCTATATTGGGTGCATATACATTTAGCATAGTTAACTCTTCTTGTTGCATTGATTCATTTACCATTGTGTAATGCCCTTCTTTGCCTCTTTTCATCTTCGTTGGTTTAAACTGCATTTTATCAGGGACTAGGATTGCAAACCCTGCTTTTTTTTGCTCTCCATTTGCTTGGTAAATCTTTCTCCATCCATTTATTTTGAGTCTATTTGTGTCTTTTCACATGAGATGGGTTTCCTGAATACAGCACACCAATGGATCTTGACACTATCCAATTTGCCAATCTGTGTCTTTTGATTGGGGCATTTTACCCATTTACATTTAAGGTTAATATGCTTATGTGTGAATTTGATCTTGCCATTTTGATACTAGCTGTTTGATTTTCCCATTAATTGATGCAGTTTCTTTATTGTTTCAATGGGTTTTACCATTGAGTATGTTTTTGCAGTGGCTGGTACTGGTTGTATCCTTTCATGTTTAGTGCTTCCTTCAGGAGCTATTTTAAGGTAGGCCAGGTGGTGATGAAATCTCTCAGCAATTGCTTGTCCACAAATGACTTTATTTCTCCTTCACTTATAAAGCTTAGTTTGCATGGATGTGAAATTTCTTAGTTGAAAGTTCTCTTTTTTTTTAAGGCTGTTGAATATTGGTGCCCGCTCTCTTCTGGCTTGTAGGGTTTCTGCTGAGATATCTGCTGTGAGTCTGACGGGGGTTTGTGGGTAAACTGACCTTTCTCTCTGGCTGCCTTTAGCAATTTTTCCTTCTTTTTAACCCTGGTGAATCTGATGGTTATGTGCCTTTGGTTGTTCTTCTTGAGGAATATCTTTGTGGTGTTCTCTATATTTCCTAAATTTGAATGTTGGCCTGCCTTGCTAGGTTAGAAAAGTTCTTATGGATAAAAACTTGAAGAGTGTTTTCAAGCTTGATTTCATTCTCCCTGTTACATTCAGGTACACCGATCAAACGTAGATTTGGTCTTTTCACATAATCCCATATTTCTTGGAGGCTTTGTTCATTTATTTTAACTCTTTTTATCTAATCTTTCCTTCTCATTTTATATCATTGAGTTAATCTTTATTCTCTGATATTCTTTCTTCTGCTTGATCAGTTCAGCTATTGAAACTTGTATATGCTTCATGAAGTTCTTGTGCTGTATTTTTCAGCTCCATCAAGTTGTTTATGTTCTGCTCTAAACTGGTTATTCTAGTTAGCATTTCTTCTAACCTTTTTTCAAGGTCCTTAGTTTATTTGCATTGGATTAGAACATGCTCCTTTAGCTCAGAAAAGTTTGTTATTACCTACCTTCTGAAGCCTGCTTCTGTCAGTTTGTCAAACTCATTCTCCATCCAATTTTGCTCCCTTGCTGGTGAAGAGTTGTGATCCATTGGAGGAGAAGAGGCATTCTAGTTTTTGGTGATTTCAGTCTTTTTGTGCTGGTTTCTTCCCATCTTTTTGATTTTATCTATCTTTGGTCTTTGAAGTTGGTCACTTTCGGATGGGGTCTCTGAGTTGGGTCTCTTACTTTCTGTTGATGTTGAAGCTATTTCTTTCTATTTTTTTAGTTTTCTTTCTAACAGTCAAGCCCCTCTACTGCAGGACTGCTGGAGGTCTACTCCAGACCCTGCTTTCCTAGGAATCACCCACAGGGCTGCAGAACATCAAGGACTGCTGCCTATTCCTTCCTCTAGTATCTTTGTCCCAGAAGGGTACCCACCAGATGTCAGCCAGAGCTCTCCTGTATAAGGTGTCTCTTTTGATACGGAGGTCAGGGAACCAGTTAAGGAGGCAGCCTGTCCATTATCAGAATTCAAGTGCTGTACTGGGAGCTCCATTGTTCCCTTCAGAGCTGCTGGGGAGGGATGATTAAGTCTGCTGAAGTGAAACCCTTATCCCAGGTGCTCTGACCCAGGAAGGTGGGACTTTATTTATAACTCCCAGATGGGCTGCTGCCCTTTTTCAGAGATGCCCTGCCCAGCAAGGAGGGAATCTATCACAGTCTGCCTGCTGAGGCCTTGCTGAGCTGCCATGGGCTCCATTCAGCTGCTGTGTAAACCTACTTGAGATTTTGTTTATCCAGGCAAGGTTAGAACTGGATGCCCCTACCCCTACTGAGCTCCACCATCCCAGGTTGAGCTAAAACTGCTGTGCTGGCTGCAAAAGTCCCAAGCCAGTGGGTCAGTTTGCTGGTCTTTGTGGGACCCACCTAGCCAGATCATTTGGCTCCCTGTCTTCAGCCCCCCACCTTTTTTTTTTTAGGGGAAGTGGTGATCCTGTCTCATGGGCATTCCAGTCACCTGCTAAAATAGCTGCCCAGCTTTGTGCTGGAAACCCAGGGAGTTGGTGCTGTCAGCACCAGCAGGAATCTCCTGGTCTGTGAGCTATACAGACTGTGGGAGAAGCATGGCATCTGAGCCAGAGTGCTGGAGTGTCTGGAAAAGTTCCTAATGGTCTCCCTTGGGTTGGAGGGGGAGTTCTCTGGCCACTCATACTTCTCAGGTGAGACAACACCCCATCCTTCCTTGGTTTGCCCTCCTTGGGCTACACCCACTGTCCAACCAGCCCTATGGAGATGAGCCTGGTACCTCAGTTGGAAATCAGGTCACTTGCCTTCTGCATTGCTCTCACTTGGGAACTGTGCTCCAGAGCTGTTCCTAAGCAGTCATCTTCTGTAATCTTAATATATTAAGACACCTAAATTAATTTTATGCAGCATAGACAGACAGAACCTGTATACTTTTGTGGACTTTAAATATAGATTTCTAATGTTAAAAAAAATTAACAAAATACTTAAAATTCTTCATGAGGAGAAGCATTCACGAGAAAGATGCTAAGAAACCAACTCAGAACAATATTAATATCAGATAATATTAAATTGAATGTTTTGAAAATATAAGTGATCAAAATTATATTTGTATCAGTAAAAGGTATAATTCACCGCAAAAAAAGTCAGCAAACATTTGTCAACCTAGAAACTTAGCTCCAAAAATACAGAAAATGATTTTAGAGTAACATATCTAACATTTATTGTCATATACTTTTATTAATCCTTAATGAATTATACGTTTATTATATATGCATCTGTATAAGCACTAGATACAGATATGAATACAGGTATCTTTATGTATATAAGTTCTTCATTAATAGAAACTCCCTTCACTAGTGCTCAGAACAGTTGTATCACATCAGCACTATTAGTATTACTATTTCATATATGAAAATTGAAATACACAGAGGTAACTTTTACAGAATTTGAGTTAGAATATGGAGTAGGCAGACTACAGAATCTTTGAAATTAACCACTGCATTAATGTTTCTGAAAAAGTAATAAATTAAAATCAAGAAATCTTTCAGAAACTAATAGATCAAGATTAAAACAAATAACTCTTTAGGGAATTTTTACACTAAAATTAACAAATATCATTTAGAGAGAGAGAATGACAATTTACACCCAAGAAACAAATTACATATATTTTTCAAAATAAGTGAATACAATTTTAAATGTTTATGTGTTAGGCATTAATTAAAGTTTGAAGGAATTCCACAATGTAGAAATCATTAAGATCATGGCTTCGATAAGGCCTGTGTGTTCATGTTATGGGAAGAAAGGAATTATCCACTCAAGAGCTGCACATTCCTGCTAGTATGCACCAGCTAGAACTGGCAGGACACACCTGGGATTTTAGAAGGGAAAGAGCAGGTAAGATGTCAGAATATAAGACAGAATTTTATACAGTATAGCTTTCTTTTAAAAATATTATCTAGAGGACATTCTCAAAAATCAGGATTTAATAACCTGGCAAAGTCATCTGTCTGCTCTAATATGCTACTAGAATAGTTCTTCTGAACTTTAAAAGAAAACACAAATTGCATGGAGATTCTGAAAGTTCTTTGCTAGAGAACAAATGATTTTAAAAGTTCAGGAAAATTGGCATGTTAAACTGTAAAATAAAAATTCACAGCTATTTTTCCAAGGAGAGCAGAGATCACACCCACTTCACTACAATGATAGGAATATAGCAATGAGGAGAACAAAAGCATTATTGAAAATCTTGTCTTCCCTGAACTAGTATTGATTGTAGAGGATGCTGCTATGAAACTTGGCTCCCATACTGAAGAAAACTGGATTTGTAGAGTCCTGGTGGCTTCATGTGACATGGAGTTTTGTGGTTAATAGACTATGGTCTCTCCAAATGAGATATTAATAGATAGGATAAGTATGTTTCTTAACTTTTATAATCAATATAACTCAACATAATTCACTCTTATATTGAGAGTGAGTAGGCAGAGGAAATGTTAATTGTAACAGTGGAAAAATAAACTGCAACTTAGCTTTCAAACAAAAGCAAATTCTCCAAGACAATAGCTATTGAGATTTAAAAAATTAAAAATATATATATGTCCCACACTTCCAGGAAAAGACTGAAAAGTTTATAGCCTTACAGCCAGTGAATATTAAAAATTGTTTTAACAAGTAAGCACCGGGATGGGTTATACATTGGTGTGATCAAAGACAACTTGCTTTTGCAACATACTAGCCAACTGCTACCGCCTCCCACTAAACACCAGCCAGAGTGCACACACTCCAGAGAACACACTTTCTAGACTGAATGTCAACCTACATCTGCTTTAAACCAACATTAAGCATACTTTCTAGACAACATAAATCATGAGTTTTTAACAGATTTCAATCACTGTGATATTTATAGCCAACACAATCCAAAATAATTTTCCCCAACACCTTATGCAAGATCAGTTTACTTTTCTTAACGAATTCACATCTGACCTGTATTCAAATAATCAATAAATCCAACATCATGATTTTATATATTGAGAGATGTTCTCATTCCTTGACAATTTTGGCTATTCTGTCAATATTATATTAAATACACTTGCTTGGTATCATTTGATGGTAGCCTCAGGTAAACAGAAAATAAACATATTAACAGCACCCTGTGCTCAAATTCCTTTTGTCTTTCCAGTTTGCCGCCAGGTAACTTGGTCTGAATCATAATCTAAACTCTGGTTTAATTTGTAGAGTTCATTTAATTTATTTTATTATCCTGGAAACTATTACTAACTAGCATATTTTAAAACCTGCTTTTTGTTAAAATGGTCTGACTTTTCATTTGGAGGTACATCATGGTTAATTACATCTGGTTCTTTATACAAAGTTATTAGAACTTTATATTTGTTGATATAATGTTGGTAAATATTTCTGTATTAAACTGATTAGTCAAACATTGTTGGCCCAGGTCTTGCTTTTGCATAATTAATTGTACAGTCTTCCTGTACTTTAGTCTTGCCTTAATTTTTTTTTTCTTGAATTTTTTTCTTGAGTGCTTTTGTTCTATAGAGAAAAGATAGAGGACTAAAATCATATTTTTAGTCTGTAATTCAAGCTGGCCCTGAGGACTAATACTTGAAGGTTCACTAGACTAGAAAACAATTCATGAAAAGGTGATGAGTCAAGTTTGGCCTTGACTCCCTCACATACTATCATAAAGACATTCCTATTTAACACATTTTAAAAGAATATGGCTTTATTTAATCTGTCTTTCAGAGTCAACACTTTCTAGGTCAATGATCATATTGCACTTTTTGAGACTCTCCTTGGTGAGGGAATCTGAAAGAATTTTCACAAGCATCAATTTTGACAGACACGAGTGTCCTCTTTCCTTTTCATTAAACATAAGTTTCTATGTGAAATTTGCAATTCACTCTTAGCAGAAATCTTTCTTTCTAGAAAAAAAATTAATATAATAAAACTTCTGCACTTATCTTGAAAAATGGCAAAGTTGCATTTTATTTGAATAGCAACAATCCTCTGGAAAAAAAGTCAATGAGTATTAATGTATTTTAAAAGATTATAAGAATCTGGAAATATCATTTAAAAAAATTAACAATGTCTAAAATTTTCAGAAATCTGAATTGTTAGAATGATGAACATTTTTGTCTAAATCATGATTTTAGGGTGAAACATTTAGTATTTCATTTTTAAATGTGTTTTTAACTGTAGGAATTTTCAAAAATGCTGTTTATCAAGTTTTGGAAAGTTCTGTTTCTAGTTTTCTGAGAATGTTTATCATGAATGGGTTTTGGATTTTATCATTTTTTACTGTTTCATTTGATGTGATCATATCATTTTTTATTCTTTACACTCTGTATGTTGGATTAAATTGACTAACTTTCAAGTGTTGTCTCAACCTCATATACTTGCCCTTGATAATAGATTATAGCTCTTTTTATAAATGATTGGATCTGTTTGGTAATATTGTGTCAAGAAATTTTGCCTGCAAATTTACGAGAAATACTGATCAGTAGTTTTATTTCTTTTTTGTATTAAGCTTAATTTTGATATTAGTGTGTTACTATCTTCATAAAATACATTGAGAATCTATTTCCTGGAACATAATGTGTAATGTTCTTTGAATACTTCGTAGAATTTTCCAGTTAAATCATTTGGGCATGGAGATTTATTTTTTGAGAGTTTCAAGTTACTTATTCAGTTTCTTTAGTGATATAATTCTTTCTAGATTTTCTATTTTATATAAATTGTGTTCTGATAGTGTGTTAGTTCTTTATTGTCAATGTAACAAATTATCACAAAATTAGTAGCTTAAAAATACCACAAATTTGTTATATTTAAAGTTATGGATGTCAGAAGTCCTAAATGCAAAATGTCACCAAGGCATTATTTCTCCTGGAAACTCTAGGGAAGTATCCTTTTCTTTGCCTTTTTCAGCTTTTAGGATTCATCTAAATTCCTAGGCTCATGGCCTCTTCCACCACTTTCAATGTCAGCAGTGTAGTATCGTTAGATCTCTCTCTTTCTATGACTTCTGCTTCTGTTGTCATGTTTTCTGAATCTAACACTCCTAACTCCTTTTTACAATCCTTTGTGATTACATTGTTCCTACTGAAATAATCCAGTTTAATACTACCTGTCTCAAGAACCTTAATTTAATTACATATGCTGATTTCCTTTAGCTACTTAAGATAACATATTGACAGGCTTCAGGTATTAGAAGAAAAAGAAATTGGGGAAGGGGTTTATTTCTGCCCACCACAGGTAGTTTTTGGTTTTCAACAAATTTATTTATTTTTTGTCTACTCTTTTTCTGACTTAATTTCTTCAGTATCTGCTTTTATCTTTACTTTTTCTTTATTTTTAATTGCTCTTTGCTAGTTTCTTGAGGTAAGAATTTTAAATTATTGACCTGAGATATTTCTTCTTTTCTGATGAAAGTTTGCCTCTTTCTCTTAGTACTGTTTTATCTGTGCCTCATGTAATTTGATATGTTCCATTTTCATTTTCATTTATTTCTATATATTTCTTTGAGACTTTCTCTTTGACCTATGAATTATTTATAAATGTGTTTAATTTTTTCATGTTTGGAGATTTTCCATATTTTCTTATTTATTTCTAGTTTGATTTGATTATAGCTAATTATGGTATAATTTCATTATCTTAGTATTTGATGTCTCCTTCATGGCTCAGTACATAGTTTGTCTTCGTAGAAGATGAACACCCGCCCCCCCAAAAAAAAAAAATCTAAGGCCTCAAAAACTGGTGAAATGCTTAGAAGTCTAGTGGCCTGAGTCATACCAAGACATCCCTTCTATGACACAGAACGTAGTACTCTGTCATAAATAGTACTCCAGTAAGCCTGATATGTTGCTAAGTTTTTGGCATAACTGATTGTGTCTTGCAGTTACCGTTTTTTAGAAAAGTGGTGCACCTATTTGTTGGCATATTAAGATTTTGGCCACAGTGCATACCACACCTGAGTCTGTTTTTCTAGCTCCATTCACCAGGAGACTCATACAGCTATCAATTTTATTGTTGGTTATTATATCTGATGACTGTTCAGAAGCTTTAGGCTATAATATACATAGCCTTGCCTTTGCACCGTAAGACCTGGTAGATTCAATAGTGCTATAGATTTCTTTAGTGAATGAGAACACACTGAAGAATACTCAGAGGAGTAATTAAGCTTATACCTATTGGGTTTTAAAATATGTTCTTACCTTCTGTAGAAAAGAAACATTCATCACTCAAAAAGCCACTCCTGGAATGCCATTGCGCCATATTGGAAACTAAGCATCAGATCATGGCCTATGGTATGATTATGTAACCAGAACTCCACAAAAACCTGAGTCATGTGAAACATACAAATCATTATTTGGGGAAGACACAATAGTAACTTACCATATAACAGCATCTGGTCTTAGTACATACAGAAGGAACATATAGCACATACATGAATTTCTGGACAATAGCAAATACCTTAGGTAGTTTGGTAGAAGGTCTATAAGAGGTAAACAAGAAGTATGGAGGCAAATAACTTTAAAAATAGAAATGAACTGTGTACTAAACTGTGCATATCTTTGTATCTTATGTCAGAATCCCTAAAAGGACATCCACTGCTAAGGACACATAGATTAACCAGATTAAAAAAAATTAGTAAGCCTCTGTTCTTACAGACTCTGGTGTCTAAACTATGAGCTCATATAGCTATTTTTATAGGAATAGACACACAACATGAGGACATTAGTAAGAAGACTATTTCACCAGGGTAGATATACCTACTGCTGAGACTGAGCGTCCAACTTGTTAGCAGCACAGCAAACACTAAAGCAATAATCACAGCCAAGATTATGCTACCATGGTAATGCTGTTGTATTTTGGCTCATGGTTACATCATGGGAGCTGACAGTAGTACTGAAATAGTATCCCAGACACCCTCCCAAATATGCCTGGCCTTTCTAGGCTGTTAAGTTTTGCTCTTAATGTGATGCTTCACAGAGAAGTTTCATGTATATCTTCTGCTAATTATAATTACATGAATCTTTCTCATAAATAGTACTCCGGTAAGCCTTATATGTTGCTAATTTTTTGGCATAACACTTGTGGATGCCACTATAGTACTTTTTTTCTTTATTTGAAACGATATGAAGCCCTAACTGTTACAGATAACCTAGTATAAAGTCAAGGCGTGATATTAACTACTATCTTATAAAACAGTAATATCTAATTAACAAATATAATTTATACATGCTGTTTTACAATAACAATTTAAAATCAACACATTTACAAGGAATACAATTAATCAAATATTCAACATCTGGTTAAATTATGGCTTATGAAATTTTATTAGACTTACATTTGTATGTGTATTAATGTGTTTGTGTTTATATTCTGATATTTTAAAAATTAAATTCTACTGGAGGTGGATCCAAGATGGCCGTTTAGGAACAGCTCAGGATTGCAGCTCCCAGTGAAAGCGCAGAGGGTGAGTGGACGCCGTGTTTTTATTGCCCACAGACTAGGAAATTCCCGGGCAGAGGTGCTCCACGGTCACCAGCGCGGCTGTTTCGGCCAGCGCGGCTGTGCCGGCTAGCGCCGCTGCTTTGCCCC
>NW_016107448.1:983435-1042085 GCF_001604975.1 Cebus imitator
AGCAGGGGGAGAAATGCCAGATGTAGGTGATGGGGAGGAAGGCAGCAAATCACACTGCCATGTGTGTTCCTATGCAACAATTTTGCATGTTCTTCACATGTACCCCAAAACCTAAAATACAATAAAATAAATAAATGGGAAAAAAAAATTAAATTCTACTGAAATTAACCTATAAATGGAATGAAATTATTTCAAGTGACATTATATGTTACGTAATTTGGTAGAAGATTCTCAGGTTCATTTGAAAGAGACTATTTCAAATGTCAGTTGATTTGAAAGAGCAGACATTATTTTTTAGAAAATTATATTGTCACCTAGCAAAGCACAGCATTTAGCCAGGATGATATTAGCATAAAATTGGAAATTATTTAAACTTATATAAAAGCATACAGAATCTAGAAATTGATCCTACATCAATTAAAAAATATACCATCCTATCCTATGAAATATTTTTCTATAAGAATGGTGTTTAACTCAATAGAAAATGAAGTTATGTTTATTAATTACCTGGAGACAATTGTCTTTCTACATGCAGATAATAAAGTCTCAATTTATACCTCACAATCTTTAGAAATAAGGAAGTATAGATAGATTGAGAACTCAATACTATAAAAAACTACAAAATTATGGCAGTACATATTTTATAAACTGAGTTTGCCCTTCCTACAAAAGACAAAAAGTGAAAAAGTTATTAAAGGTAGATGACAGATAGATGAACAGATAGAAAGACAAACAGCATAAATGTGCACAGACATAAATAGATTACAGTAGTCATTCTGATATCATATACTACATGTATTCCTGAACAGTCTTGAATTCCAAAAAAATCATACATTAAGTTTCAGGTTTTAAGAGAAATCACACACACTCACACACATACACACACACACACACACACACTCCAAATGTTATGCAGTTTTATAACAAATTGCTGCAAAAAGTTCTTATACTTCCCTAAAAACAAAACAAAACAAAAAAATAGCAAAAGTAATTGAGAAGATAATTGGAGTACCCAAGAAAGCAGGAAACTCCCGCCTCTACAAATATTGAAAATAAAATAGTGGAGTGATTATTCTTACAATCCTTTATCTCAAGCAGGGTAGATTCTAAGGCAAGACAGGTAGGGCTGACCCCTAAGACAGTGGCGTCATCTTTAAGGTAGGCAAGAATAGCATTTTAATTTCCCATGAATCCAAAGCTTTCTATGTCTTCATATAAATGTTTTTGAGGGAGGATTTCCAGAGGCAGGCACATGTTTGTAATTTTATTTAAATACAGCCAAACAGTCTGTACCACCAGTGTAATAGTCAGGCTGTTTTTTGTTGGTTTGCATGTTTGTTTTTTTATTTTCTATAGAAGAGTATAATGCAATTTCTGTTATTCCAGCAGCAATTGTCCGTGAAAAAGCACACATGGAAAACAGTAACTCTGCTTACAATATATTTTCCATATTTTCTAATCACATGTGAGCTAATTCACATTGCAGAGGTATCTATTGTATATAGAAAAGACTGAGAAAATTAGTAAAGATAAAAACAGGCAAAGATAAAGAAAGAGACAGAGGCAGGGGCTCACACCTGTAATCCCAACACTTTGGGAGGCTAAGGTGGGTGGATCATTTGAGGTCAAGAGTTCAAGACCAGTATGACCAAAATGGTGAAACCCTGCCTCTATTAAAAATACAAAAATTAGCTGGGCATGATGGCAGGTACCTGTAGTCCCAGCTACTTGGGAGGCTGAGGCAGGAGAATCGCTTGAACCCGGGAGGTAGATGTTGTATTGAGCCAAGATCATGCCATTGCACTCCAGCCTGGATGACAGGGTGAGGCTCTGTCTGAAAAAATAAAATCGAATATGAATAGGTGTATGTGTGCAATCTGTATATGTACGAGTCCCTGCAGGGAACAGATCATACAACAAAATGATATAATTGAGGATAACATAATTAAAAGATTATTTTTAAAAATATAGAAAGATTTGGGGAAGGGACAAGAAGAGTCACTAACATGGTCACTAAGCTTTTCCCACCAGAACCCTTAAAAAGAACAATATACAAAGAGGAAAACATGACAAAAATCATGGAGATTTTCACAGAAGGAATGAGCCAACTCTTTCCCACCCAGCAGGAAATATAAAACTCACCTCACGCTCTTACTACCCTCTGATACTTAGTAGCAGAATGCAAGTAACTGACATAATCTATGTCACCCTCAAGGGTTAGAGAACAGAGTGTGGAAAGATGAACAGGCCATTATATTTGTGGGGAAAACATAAATATGTATGGGGACTGTGTGCATGTGTGTGTGATAAAGTTCTTTAAGGGTACAAATGATATTGGTAACAGCTATGTATTTGAATCTGAGAGAGTAATTTGCAAAATAGAACTTTGCCTCTATACTCTCTATTGCATGGCATAATTGAAATTTTTATTAAAAATATAAATTTGTTCAACATTTAAATATATGTCTGGCCTTTCAGAAACCAACATGCATAGTGCTACTGATATTTTATTTATTCTTTTTGCCATTTTTTAGTATTGCAGTTTTTAGAGTTTTTAACTCTTAAAATTAAAGAGCAAACCATCTTTACACTAAGACCTTTGGTAAAAAGTCTTTAAATAGACCAGAGAAAAGTTGTATACACATTATCTGAATTTGCTTTCCAATGCTTTGAAAGAAATAATTGCATCTTTTTAAGAGAGAAAGTTACTTTGTATGGTTTTATAACTACGTGATTGAAAAAGAAAATCTATAACTTTACTGTTTATATTTTCAGGAGTAAACGCACCTTGAAAAAACTCTTTCAGTAGAAATGGAAGCTATAAAAACCTGTCTTACATCAAAGATATGTAGCATGTACATCTAACAGACTCTGACTTTCCCCAGCTCTGAAACAATGATTGTTCTAAGAACATTATTTCTAATAGTGACATCACAAATAGAAAAATATTCACTCTTTAAAATAAAATCTTGGTGTTTTGTTACTTCTCCAAAAGCCAAAACAGAAATACAAACTCACCAATATTCTTGCAAACTTACAAGTTCATTTGTTATCATCATACGACAAGTCCATTTGTTCCAGAATTGCACAGAAATTTTTTCCCATCAAATTATCAAAATCGTGCCAAATTTTTAACTATTTTAAGAATACTGCAAGAGAAAAAATACATGTATATCCTGAAATATAGTTGTATCTGTATGTAGTTTATTCAACCTAAGTTATAAGATGAAAAAAGACAATTTTATGAACACGTTTTTATAGAATTATTTAAATTACATCACGATTTTCACCTTTATACAATTTTTCAATATGACAATAGTTATTACACTGCTGCAAGTACTTATGGAGTACCCCTACGCTACACACTAGCACTCAGAAAATAAGAAAATGTAGATTTATTTTATTTTGTGTATATGTATGTACTTATTTTTTTAACAAAAACCTTTTTTAAAGTACATGTGCAGGTTTGTTACATAAGTAAACTTGTGTTATGAAGCTTATTGTACAGATTTTCATCACCCAAGAGTTAAACCTAGTACTCATTAGAAATGTTTCCTAATTCTCTTCCTCATCCCACCGTCCACCCTTCAATAGGCTCCAGTGCGTGTTATTTCCTTCGATGTTGTCCATGTGTTCTCATCATTTAGCTCCCACTTGTAAGTAATAACATTTGGTATTTGGTTTTCTGTTTCTGCATTAGTTTGCTAAGAATAATGGCCTCCAGCTGCATCCATGTACCTACAAAGGACACCATCTCATTCTTTTTTTTGGCTGCATAATGTTCCATGGTGTGTGTATGCCACATTTTCTTTATATAGGCTACCAGTGATGGTCATTTAGATTGATATTGTGTCTTCACAAGAAAATAAGCAAATATATTTTTAATGAATTATACAACTTGAATGTAATAAACATATACTAAATTTAGATAATGAAAACATCTATCAATCTGCAACTACATTTTTCATTAACTATATCATGAATATGTTACTGTGTTCAAAACATTCAAACAGGAACACAAGTAAAATGTAATTTCTAACCCATTATATTGGTTTGGTGAATATTTAAAATATTTATAAAATATAGATGAAGATTTTTGGAAAAAAAACTTTAATTCATTTTCACTGAACATAATAGTTAAAAATGAAAGTCATTTTATTTTAAATTTAATTTTCCTAGCACAAGAGCAACACAAATAATGAAAAGGAAGCATTGTTTTATATCTAACTATAACAGGATATATTGGGGTTGTTTTTAGAGTTTTATTATTGTGCATGGTGTTTAATAGGTATTATGTGTTTGTATAATAAAACTCTAAAAACAACCCCAATATTAAACACCATGCACAGTAATAAATATATATATATACACACACACAAACACATATTACCTATTAAACACCATGCACAATAATAAATATATATATACAAACACACCCACACATAGTGTTTATCCGAGATATTACTAGCTGTGTTATATACTAAAATTTCTTACCAAAAACTGATTGTATATTTAACAATAATTTTGGGATTTATGAAGATCAGTTACCTTTTGTCATTTTGACTATTAAAACTGCGCATTGCAATTTGTGCTTAAGTGATTTACATTAAGAGATTTAAATTTATATCATTTGCTTATTAATACTAAAATATTTTCTATAACATTGATACAGGCATTCATAATTTGCATGATGCTTGGTCAAAAGTATACTATTTTAATATAATACTGGAGTTAATTTGCCAATCTTTTTATTACCTGAGCAGCTATAGTCAAAAGTGAGAAGAGTCCTTTGCCATATTAATAACATTTTCATATCAATTATAAAAAATAGAAATGTACAAACTCTGGAATGAAAAAATATCAAAAAACATGGACTTTATGTGAATAAATATTCTGAAAAAAATGCACAAAACACTCTAAACAGGATTATTTTATCACAAGATTTCATTAATATTAATAGAATTATCTATTTTTTCCATGTCTATTAGTCTATATTTCCATTGTATGTTGACACAAAGTTAATGCTTTATATTACACAAGAAAGAAATTACTTTTACCCAGGTATTTAAATGCATTAATATAAAATTGTACAGCAATAAGTATAACTAAGTATACAACATACATATGGCTATTTGATCTTTCTTATTTCCTTTTGAGTATATATATGTGGAATTGCTGTATTTTGTTTATGTGTTTGTTTATTATTTGGAACTTCTGAGCATTGTATTTTTATCTTTATTTATTTATCAACTTTCTTACTGCATACTTGTTTTATTGATTTTTTTAAGAACTTGCCCAGATTTCTCAATATTTAGGGTATTTTGTTTCAATATTTAATCCTTTTCTCTGTCTTCCTTTTGTTTGACTATTGATTGGTTATTGATTTTATCTGGATGACATATTTTAATCTCTAAACATGGAATTACAAAACAGGACTTATACCTCATCATGACTGGGGCATATCATCACCATCTGCTCCCAAAACAGCCACAAAAGTGAGGACAAGGACTTACAAGAGAATATGTTTCAACATAGGCAAAAGAAAAGTAAGACTGCTTTGTGTGTAGTCACAGAGAAAATATTTGATAAACTCTTTACATAACAAGGAAAAAGAATATAAGGCCCTTACTCTCATTGTATTTACAGTCCGGTTAAAAAAGAGAGAGAGAGAGAGAGGGATCGTTAAATTTTGGTAAAATCTGATGCATGCTAAGGCAGAAAATATTCATGGTTCTAGGGTAACTTCTAAAAGTCACATCTAATTAAAACACAAAGAGCCTGAGAAAACTTTCTGAAAGTAATAACTAAATTGAAAGCTGAAAAATAACTAGGCATTACATAGATAAAAGGTGAAAGAAAAGTATATATAGGAAAAGAAATAACATTTCATGACACAGAGACAACATTACATATTATATTTGATTGATACAAATAAGTTCATATTTGGAACATAGATTTTGGATGTTGGAAGTTATCTAAAGAGCTTGGAAGTGGGAGAGTCTTCAAAATTACGGTAAACACTTAGAAATCCACCATGAAGAAAATTTGAAGTAAAACAATACTTAAAATAGGAGAATGTAACAATATGACTTTAATTTTCTAATGGCCTAGACTTAAAAGAGAAAGAGAGATGAGTTAGGGTGCTGCTATTATTTAGACAAAGTGCTCTGGATTAAGTTAGGGTCATGGAGGTGAAGATAGTTAAGTGAATTCAAAGTATTTGTAGGACTTAGTGAATTGTTGGATATAAATTGGGTAAAATAATGAAGTAAACTGTTATGGATTTAATTGTTTTCCTCTAAAGTTCATACACTGAAATCCAAACCAACAACACCTCAGGATGTAACTTAATTTGGATATAGGGATACTACAGATATAATTAGTGAAGATGAGGTCATTAGCATGGGCCTTTATCCAATATGACTACTGTCCTTCTAAAAAGAGGATATTTGGACACAGACACCTGCACATAGGGAGAACACCACGTGACACCATAGATCAGGGGTGATGCCTCTACAAGCCAAGCAATGCCCAAACATTTCCAGCAAATCACCGGATACAGAAAGAGACACTGAATAGATTCTTCCTCATAGCTCCTAGAAGAAACCAATTCTGTGTTACTTTCATTGTGAACTCCCAGCCTCTAGAGCTATGAGACAATAATGATTTTGTTTATGCAATCAAGTTAATTCTACTTTGTTATGGCATCCTCAGCAAACTGTTTCAGACACAGAAAGCTTGAACATAACAGCAATCTTTCTGGCTTGGGAAACTGTATCAATAACGGTGCCTTTAACTTAAAGGGAATATTAAGGGCAGTGAAATAAGTTCGAAGGAGGTTAATTGTTGAGTTTGATAAGTCATTGATAAATCAGTTGGAAATAACTCTGTGCTTTTATATGTATGGGAGAATTATCAACATATAGTTATATACTGATGTCTTGGAAGTGGCTAAGGAGAATGTATGGAATTAAAAGCAGAAAATAATCAGAAATGATTTCTTATCAACACCAAGCAATGTGTTAGGTATATAAAACAAAGGGGATTGTTCTGTGACTTGCAGACAAATTGGAGATTATAAATGTATACATATAAGAAAATTAGACATTAAGGAAAACATCTTCAAAAAAAAGTTTTAAAAAATCATTGGGGGTATTTATAAACACAGTTTCAATAACACTAATAACTATATATTAAACCTTTGACCTGATAATCTTCTATGAAGAAAATTTAGATTAGCCCTGCTTTTGAAATCACACACACAGCTGGAGGCATCATGCTACCTGAACTCAGACTACACTATAAGGCTACAGTAATCAAAACAGCATGATACTGGTACATAGATATAGAATAATGGAACAGAACAGAGGACTCAAAAGTAATGCCACACACCTGCAACCATCTGATCTTTGCCAAACCTGACAAAAACAAGCCATGGGGGAAGGATTCCCCATTTAATCAACGGTGTTAGGAAAACTAGCTAACCATGTGCAGAAAGCTGAAACTGGACCTCTTACCTACGCCTTGCACAAAAATAAACTCCATATGGGTTAAATATTTAAAAATAAGACTTAACACCATAACAACCCTAGAATAAAACCTAGGCAATACCATTCAGGACACAGGCATAGTCAAGGACTTCATGGCTAAAACACCAAAAGTAATGGTAACAAAAGCCAAAGTAGACAACTAAGATGTAATTAAACTTCAGAGCTTCTGCACAGCAAAAGAAACTATCATTAGAGTGAACTGGCAACCAACAGAATGAGAAACAATTTTTGCAATATACCCATCTGACAAAGGGCTAATATCCAGAATCTACAAAGAACTGAAACAGATTTGCAAGAAAAAACAAACAACTCCATTCAAAAATGGTGAAGGATATAAACATACACTTTTCAAAAGAAGGCATATATGAGGCCAACAAACATATGAAAAAATGCTCATCATCACTGGTCATTAGAGAAATGCAAATCAAAACCACATTGAGACACATCTCACACCAGTTAGAAAGAGGTCATTAAAAAAAAACTGGAGACAACAGATGCTGGAGAGGATGTGGAGAAAGAGGAACACTTTTACACTGTTGGTGGTAGTGTAAATTGGTTCTACCATTGTGGAAGACATTGTGGTGATTCCTCAAGGATCTAGAAATAGAAATTCCATTTTACCCAGCAATCCCATTACTGGATATACACCAAAAAGATTATAAATCTTTCTATTATAAAGATACATGCACATGCATGTTCATTTCAGCACTGTTTACAATAGTAAAGACTTGGAACCAACCCAAATGCCCATCAAGGATAGACTGGATAACGAAAATGTGGCACATATACATCATGGAATACTATGCAGACATAAAAAAGAATGAGTTCCTGTCCTTTGCAGGGACATCAATGAATGTGGAAACCAGCATTATCAGCAATCTGATACAAGAACAGAAAACCAAACACTGCATGTTCTCACTCACAGGTCGGTATTGAACAATAAGAACACATGGACACACTGAGGGAAACATCACACACTTGGTTCTGTTGGGGGTAGGGAGCAGGGAGTGGGGAGGTTGGGGAGGGATAACATTAGGAGAAATACCTAATGTGGGTGATGGGGGAATGGAGGCAGCAAACCACCATGGCATGTGTATACCTATGTAACAATCCTGCAAGATCTGCACATGTACTCTAGAACTTGAAGTATAATAAAAAAATAGATCTCACACACACACACACAAATAGGTGATAGTATTACAGACCTTTTTTAAATTACAAAATAAATTTATAAAGATAATTGTAAATCTAAGATCTCAAATCATATTTTGGTATAATTTCACAAGATATATTCTATTAGTAAACATCAATATTTATTTTTATAAAATTGGTAAATAAATATACTGATTAATTCATAATTTTGCTTCATAATTTTAATTTATTTCTCCTCTCATTATATTCATTAAACATTGTCATCATGTTTAGTTGTGTAATACTCCTTTATTTGGATATTCAGAAGTTATATAATCATTCTGTGCTTAGAAGGTTAAGGGTGGGTTTTAAATTTTAGAACAATGTGTTAAACAAATATATATATTTAAAATATATATATTTATTTAAAATATATATATATTTGAAATATATTTATTTAAAATATATATTTCTCTTTTTTTCTTGGTTATTCTGGATAAAGTTTGTCAATTTTATTTTTTTCAAAAGTCAGCTTTTCATTTTATTGATCTTTGCATTTTTTTTTCATTTGTTTCTGTTCTGATCTTTATTATTTCTTTTCTTCTACTCACTTTGGCTTTGGTTTGATCTGCCTTTTCTAATTCTTTAAGGTGAATCATTAGATTGTTCATTGGGAGTTTATCTTTTTATAACTTTTATGTTCAGGGTGGCATGTGCAGGATGTATAGGTTTGTTACATAGGTAAACATGTTGTACTGATTATTTTAACACCCAGGTGTTAAGCCTAACCATTAGTTATTCTTTTCTGATTCTCTCCCTCTTCTCACACTCCATCCCCTAAGAGGTCCCAGTGTCTGTTTTTCTCCTCTATGTGTCCATGTGTTCTCATCATTTAGCTCTCACTTATAGGTGAGAATATGCAGTATTTGATTTTCTGTTCCTGTGTAGGATAAAGGCCTTCAGCTACATCCATGTCCCTGCAAAAGACATGAACTAATGCTTTTTTATGTCTGCATAGTATTCAATCATATCTATGTACCACATTTTCTTTATCCAGTCTATTGTTGATAGACATTTAGACAGATTCTATGTAATTGCTCTTGGGAATAGTGCTATTTTTTTGCACATACAAGTGCACATGTCTTTCTGATAGAATAATTTATATTTCTTTGGTTATATACCCAGTAATATGATGGCTGGGTCAAATGGTATTTCTGACTTTAGAATTGCAACACTGTCTTTCACAATTGTTGAACTAATTTACACTTCCACCGACAGTGTATGTGTTCCTTTTTCTCCACCACCTCACCAGCATCTGTTATTTTCTGATGTTTAGTAATAGCCATTCTAACTGGTGTGAGATGTTTAGTAATAGCCATTCTCACTGCTGTGGTATCTAATTATAGTTTTGATTTGCATTTCTCTAATGATCAGTGATGTTGAGCTTTTCTTCATATGCTTGTTGGTTACATCTATGTCTTCTTTTGAAAAGTGTCTGTTCATGTTCTTTGCCTACTTTGTTAGTAATAATAGAATTGTAGAGCAGTTCTATTATTTCACCTAAATTTCACATGAGAATGTAAAGGCTTTTGTGTAGCAATAGTCTTTATAGTAGAATCTGCAATGGGGCCTAGCATGAGGGCTATATTTCTAATTATTGCCTCATTTACTCCAAACAATAAAAAATAGGACTTAACAAATGATGTTCCTCTAGAAGACATTAGATCTCCTGGTAATGTTCTCTTTAACCCATGGTGCACGTTAAGAGGAGTAGACAAAGGTTCTGTTTCTGACTGATTATGAGGCAACATATATACCTTTAAAATTTCTCACCTAAATTGAGCCTTCCTCTTCCATCTATGAAGACATAAGTTTATCCATTTATAAGGCTGGCTTCAAAACCCTTTAAAAATAAAAATATATTCCATGAGTACATTCAACAGACCTTTTCACTTCTATTGTTCGTAGAGATATAAACAAGGGAATAAAAATCAAAGATAAGAGCTCATGATAGTAGAAAACTTTTGATCTGTGATTTTGGGTAAAAAAGCTGTCCACATTAAGGATGCCATTTTCTTCTTGGAAGTTCCATGGTTAGCTTTATCTTAAAGTTCCCAATGAGTGTATCCTTCCAAGAGTGTGGAGGGACTCTTCTGAGTTATGAAATAGTAAACTCAAAGTTCAAGGATTCAAAGTTTTGTGGCAGTGTGGATGGCAAGGGCAGTCTTCCTCTGAAGTTCTCAGAAGATCCATCTTTCAGTTCTACATTGTGAAGCAGTTGATTGTCCTCAGTCAGTAAACCATGAAAAGCTTTCTTTACCTGGTGAAAATACACAATGGTATAATGAGATATTTTAATAATATCAGCCGTCATGCATGGGGAAGATTTTATAAAACCAGAAAACATGCATTGAAAATAACAATTGAATGAAATTCCTCTTAAAAGTTCAAATGGACCACTGGGTAGCAGAATTTACTTGAAGTTCTTATTGTCTTCCCAGGAATATGGGTTGACAAAGCAAGCAATAGTCATAAACTATTTTAGCAACTTAGAAGCACCATAAGAAAATATATATACTTAATTTGGATAATTTTTAATATTGAAAGCTTTAAGGACTCCAGAAAGACAAGGTAGCCATCCTGGTTTTCCATGAGTCCATGCCTAGTGTTAGACTTGTGTCCCCTTGAATAACGGTTGTTTCTCTGATTTAGGAGATTTAGCATTGATAACTGGTGTGTTATGATAGGTAGTTTGACTAATTCCATGGAGTTCATTTCAATTGTAAATCCCAAAAAATTCAGTATTGGCTGATTTAGCGAGAAAATCTGGCAAAGTGCCTTTCAATATTCAATTAAGTTTTGTTCTGCTTAGGTTAGCAGCTTTATACGCCCAGTATACAGAATTGCTTCTCTCAACTCTAGTATTTTTTAACTCTTAGTAATCCTAATTTCTTGTGAAAACTCCAGAAAGTGATTTTGAACTGTATGTGTCAGTACTTGTAGACAAACACCATTTTATAATTTTTAGAAAAGTAGGTATTTAAATTATTTAACAGTTCTAAATATATTTAGCTTTCCTATACCATATAAAAATAACATGTCAAAGTATATAGACTTTAACTCATGTTAAATAATTAATATCTTAGTATCTTAACTTACAGATGACTTGGACATTTTATGATTATTTATTACTTTATTTAAAATAACATGACTCCAAGATTTTAAATTGCTGAAAATAATTTTGAAACCATGATACACATAGCTTCCCTAACATCTTTTCCCAGTAATCCTGGGTCACTAATAGCCACACAGAACCCAGGGAGACTATAAAGGTCAGGGTCTTTCTCAGTCCACCAGGGCAGAAACCAGATGTATGAAGACTATACCTGGAGAACTCAGCTGCTCCCAAAATAGCCAGAAGGCAAAACAGGGAAGGCAGAGGAAGAAGAGTCCATACTGAGCTTGATGTTGGCTTGCAGTTGTTGGTCTAGGCACTAAGAACATGTCTCCAGGCCTCATCATGGTCACTGATCTAGAACCCTGAATCCAGATATAAGCTCATGGTCAAATCAAGCATGTGTCTAATTATATTCAACTAATAATTTTGAAACCATTTCTATTTTATCAACAATGTATAAACTAGCTTTATTTACCAAATATCACATACACATATATAGACATACAAACACATAGAAGTAGATCTGATAGGTCTCATGAAGCATTTTCATTAGCTGCCTTTTAAATAGTTTTTCTTTTCCCCTTTCAGTCTATCAGTCTTCCAGCTATGGGTTTCATTGCCCAAAGCAATTGTTAACTAGGCAATTTCCATTTCCTAAAGGAACAACTCTTAGATGGAACAAAAAATATATATATTTCATAAGCACATAACTAAAATGTTAGGTCTAAGTATTGTATCATTATTTTATCATCATTTTGCTCAAACCAAGGGGGAAAAACTGCTAAAATAAAAGTTCACTTAAGACAAGATGACCAGACAACAACACAAGGGTCAGATTCATAAAGTGTGCCAATATATAGAAATTGTTTTAGAGAGAACAAAAATAGAAAAATGAATAACATGCTTTCTAGCGTTTATACATCATACTACTGTTAGTTTATTCATTATTTCTTAACTCCTAGTTTTATACACAGTTCACTTTTGATGTTGCACTTCTGTTTGCACACAGCATGCACCCTTGGGGTTCACCTTGCATTCAATATTTTGCTGAAGAGCTGAGGCGGTGGAAAATCATTCAGCTTCTCTCTCCTCTTATAAGCTGTGTCTTCCCTGTAACCTCTGTGATCCTCATTCATCAATGAAAAGATAGAACTGAAGCACTGTGGGATTCAGTGCTACTGCATTGGAGCTGAGAAAACATTACATGCATTTCCAAAAGAAGGACCACTTTGTCAAGTAGTGCTTTAAGCAAACAAAAAGCATGCCTCAAACTATCAACAGGTTTGTAGTGTTTATGACCTAATAAAATACTTTTTAAATATAACACTCCCTATTTTGAATCAAAACTACATCTTTTAAAAAATCTACAGTCCAAGAAAGTATAATTTGGTGCCATTTTAGATTTATTTATTGAGTGCTTGCTGAAGGCATTGTTCCATATGCTATATACTTTGGCCTTATATCGGATTACTTAAAAATGGGAATTGTAATTTTTGTATATTTCTAGTATCTTACATTATGTAAGTGTCTCCAAACAAAATTGATACAGATAAATTTTATATTATGATACATTAAAGATATTTTAAATTTAATAATAGGTACTTTTTCTTATGTTTGATCTCTTTCTGTACCTATATTATAAAAAAGTAGAGAAAATAGATATTTAGATCACATGGTGATTTAATTTATTTAAAATTTATAAACTGAAGGTTTAAAGTATTCAAGATACTATGCTAGTTGTATACAATAAAATGGAAAGCATGAGACAAGATTCTTCTCATGAAGTTTGCAGTTAAAGAACAATAGATTTTAATTAATCCATAAAGAGAGAAATCTAAATAAAATAATTGCAAAGCTTGTAAGGTACTACAAATACATTAATAGGCACTTTGCCTTAAATTGCAGCATGTGGAGTGAATTGTGAATGACACAAATGTTGTTTTTAAATATGAAGGCTAAGTAGAAATTAATTACCTGAAAAAATTGAGGGAGATGGACACAGTTTCAAATATTGGAGAGAGCACTTGGAAAGCCTAAGATTTTGAAATAAGTGCTGAAATTTAACAAGTTCAAATATTGTTCTTATTGCATTATTAATGGAACACAGAGTGTTCCACAGAGAGAGGCACAGAGTGAACTGAAATGGGGCTGGAGTGGTAGGCACATGCTGAGCGGTGGAAGATTATTCTACCAAGGCTAATCTTATTGATGGCCCTTGTTAAGTACTCTGGTGTTTTTAATCTTAAAGCAGCAGAAAGAGATTAAAAGACTTCTAGTAGAAAAATGACATAATCACTTCTAAAAGATCATTTTGGATCTAATGTGAAAAAATGGCTTTAGTGGAAAATTGTTAATATAGTGAGGGTATTTAAAAGGCTATTTCAATAGTTTAGGCAATACCTCACAAATCTTTACGTAATATAATCATTACAAATCAGAAATGAAGGCTCAGGGAATTTGTATGTATATAGTCCTATTTTGACTTAGGAAAATACAGCAAGACTAATCAATAAAGTAAAACAATGAACAAACCATGAGGCTTTGAGACAATTTAGTAAGAATAAAATTCTTGACATTTGTTTTGAGTCAAATTAACGGATACAATTTCATAGACTTCTTTCACATATTTCACTAATAAAATGGAGACACTAATTTCTAACAATTTCATAAGAATACTGGATTTCTAAATCAGCTTTATGTTATTAAATTATGGCAGACATTTATAGCTATAATATGATGAATACTTTGGAATCTAGAAGCAAAGAACTGACAAAAAAATTGATTGGTTATTATTTTTTGAGATGGAGTCTCACTCTGTTGTCCAGGCTGGAGTACAGAGGCATGACCTTGGCTCACTGCAACCTCCATCTCTGGCATTCAGACAATTCTCCTGCATCAGCCTCCTGGGTAGCTGGGATTACAGGTGTGTGCCACCATGCCTGGCTAATTTTTGTATTTTTAGTAGAGATGGGATTTCACTCTGTCAGCCAGACTGGCCTAGAAATCCTGACCTCTGGTGATCTGCCTGCCTCGGCCTCCCAAACTGCTAGAATTACAGGCACAAGCAACTATGCCTGGTTGATTCATTGATTCTTTTACTGTAAAAAAAAAAAAAAAAAAATGTCTCCGTAGTCTTTAAATAATCATTTTTGTTGAACGATCCCTATGGTAGAAAACTAAACCAAATGATGAGCTAATTAAAGGTCTTTTTCAATGAGAAAAATAGTTGATTAATGATGTTTTTGACAGTATGCTACCAAAAAAATGGAATATATATTACAGAGTGGTGACCTGTATTTTGGAAGAACTATGAAAATATTTTTATACATATAATAATGTGCTGCTGAGAAAAGTATAGCTACCTTCAATTATCAGCAGAAAAATAATTATAAAACTTCAATAGCTCACAATATGGTCATTCTAAAGCAAAATATTAATAAGAGATGAGAAATATATAAAATAAAAAATAAACATAAAAATATTTAAATTCATTAGAGCTTATGCATATTATGAAAAAGTGTTTGAAAAATACTTGTTCTGAACAAGGTTGGCATTCTAATTATAAAATATCTAAATAGCAATAAGCAAAAATCATCTCTCCACAGCCCATTTCTAAAATTTATCTATTGTATGTGAAGATCAATGAGGCAGACTGTCTGCACCTAATACATAATTGCATGAGTTCAGATTTTTGCACCACATGTACAAAGAATATAAAGATAAGTTGATGATTTCTAATGAGGTTTTATTTTTAAAAAATTGGCCAGCTGTGAAGTGTTTGGTAATATATCACAACGGATACAAGCATACTAAGCACATACCTAGGCAAACAAGAAATTTACATTGTGAATAAATATAAATTAAGTAGCAGCAGAATATATCATAATCCACATGTTGTAAAACTTAGAATTAGAAATTGTTCTATTTCATGGTAAGGGGTCATTCTGGAAAATAATGACTTAAAGAGAACTTAAGGACTTGCTGTTTAATGTTTACAGTTCTGCGTAAGAATGTCTATTGGCTCCACTCTTTCCATATCCTTCCCGATCAAAGGAGCATTTTATCTCACCTGCTATCACAAGCTATTCCCAAGAACAGGTCCTTTTAGTTCTCAAAAGTACCTTCCGAATCTCCATTTATTGTTCCATTTCTACCAATTTTTCAGTACAAGCTACTATCAGCTGTTAGCTATATTGCTACTAGGGTTTCCAAGTTTTGTTTGTCTGTAACCCAATTTCCATTTAGCATCAAGAACAATATTTTATGAGGTTATAATGAGATATAACACTCTATGTTGCACAAATATTAAGAATAAAACTGTCATTTGGTCAATATATAGAACACTGATAGCCACTCAAACAGCTTTCATTGATTATACCCCTGTCTAACTCTCCCAGAAGTAACCACAGCACTAACTTCTATCACCGTCTAGAAACATTCCCTGTTCTTAAATTCTATGTAGATTGAATTACCTGCCACATGTCCCCTTTGCATTTTGTTTCATTTGCTCAACATTAGGTATATGAAGTCTACTAACGTTTTGTGTAGTTTTCAGTTTTCACTGCAATATTTTGTTCCAATAAATATGCCACAATTAATTTATCTATTACATTGTAAATGTATATTTGAGTTCTTTTCCATTTGACTATTACAAATAAAGATGCTATGATCATTATTCTATATATTTGTGGATGGCTCCAAAGTCACTAATTTTGTGGACTTCATATATAGGAGTGGAGTTGCTAAGTGACAGAATAGGGGTAGGTTTGACTTTATTGGATAACACCAAACACTGTTCCAAAACTGTCAATTTATATTCTCACTAGCAAAGTAGGAGAGTTCTAATTGCTTCACAGTTTTACCAGTGCTTTGATAATCTTCACTTTTTATCTATATCGTATACTTCCCAGTATAAAAGCCTTGATTAAATTTACTTTTAAGTATTTTAATGCTATTATAAATGAGATTAATTTCTCATTTTTTTCAGAGTATTTATTCTTTCTGTAAAGAAATGCTACTGATCTTTGTGTGTTGATTTTGTATTTGAAATAGTAAGAGTGCAACCTTGCTTTGCTCCTGATTGTAGAGAAAAAGTGTTCAAGTTTTCACCTTTGAGTATGATGTTAGTTGTGGGCTTTTGTCATTGTGTTGAGGTACATTTCTTGTAGGCCTAATTCATTTAGCGTTTTTTTTTTTTTTTTTTCATGAAAAGAGATTAAAGTTTGTTAGTCTCTTTTTTATCATCTACTTTTTTGTTCTTCATTCTGTTAATGTGGTTTATCACATTTTTTGGTTTGCATATATGAAATATTTCTTGCATCCCAAGGCTTAATCTCCATTGATCATAGTAAATTATATTTTCTGTGTGCTGTTATAATTAATTTGCTAGTATTTTGTTAAGCATTTTTTGCATTTATGTTTATTAGGAATATCGGCCTGATTTTCTTTTTTTAGAGGGCTTGTTTGACATTTTTATCATAGTAATGCTTGCATCATAAAACTAGTTTGGAAGTATTTTCTCTTCTTTAATTTTTTAGAAGAGTTTGAGGGTGATTGGCATTAGTTCTTTAAATCTGTGCTACTATTCTGCTGTGAAGCCAGCAATTCCTGGGCTTTTCTTTGATAGGAAATTTCTAATCATTAATTTAATCTCGTTACTCAGTGTTGGTCTGCTTAGATTCTCTATTTCTTTATGATTTCATATTGGTAGGTAAGTTTTTAGAAATGTATCCGTCTCTTCTAGGTTATCCGATTTGTTTGTGTACATGGCTGTCTTTTACGATTCTTTATATTTCTGTAGCATCAATTGCAGTATCTTCTCTTTCATCTCCTATTTTACTTGAATCTTTCTTTCTCTCTTATTTTTCAAGCCTAGTTAAAGATTTGTTGATTTTGATTATATTTTCAAAGAAACAACTATTCTTCTCTTCAGCTTTTTATAGTTTTTCTAGTGTTTATTCTATTTAGTTTATTATTATTATTTATTTCCTTCTACTGATATTCAACTTGGTTTGTTCTTCTTTTTCCAGTTTCTTGAAGGGTAGTGTTTGTTCATTTGAATTTTTCATATATAGGCAACTATTGCTATAAACTTAGCTCTTGGGATTACTTTTGCTGCATCCCTTAAGTGTTGGCATATTGTATTTTTATTTTCATTGATCTCCAGATATTTTCCAATCTCTCTTTTAATTTTTTTCTTTGACTGATAAGCTGATCAACAGCACATTAATTTTCACATATTTATGGTTTTTCCAAAGCTCTTCCTGCTATTGATGTTCAGATTTATTCCATTATGCTTAAAAAAAAAAAAAAAAGGTACTTTATGTGATTTCAACCTTCTTAATTTGTTAAAAGTTGTTTTGAGGCCTAATATATAATTTATCCTAAAGAATGTTTCCTTTGGATATATACCCAGTAATGGGATTGCTGGGTCAAATGGGATTTCTATTTCTATGTCCTTGAGGAATCGCCACACTGTCTTCCACAATGGTTGAACTAATTTACACTCCCACCAACAGTGTAAAAGTGTTCCTACTTCTCCACATCCTCTCCAGCATCTGCTGTCTCCAGATTTTTTAATGTTCGCCATTCTTACCGGCGTGAGATGGTAAGGACACGTGTACACGAATGTTCATTGCAGCACTGTTTACAATAGCAAGGACCTGGAACCAACCCAAATGCCCATCGACGATAGACTGGATAGGGAAAATGTGGCACATATACACCATGGAATATTATGCAGCCATCAAAAACGATGAGTTTGGGTCCTTTGTGGGGACATGGATGAACCTGGAAACCATCATTCTCAGCAAACTGACAGAGGAGCAGAAGATCAAACACCGCATGTTCTCACTCATAGGCGGGTGTTGAACGATGAGAGCACATGGACAAAGGGAGGGGAGCACTACACACTGGGGTCAGTTGGGGGGAAATAGGGGAGGGACAGCGGGGGGGTGGGGAGCGGGGGGGGGGATAGCAGGGGGAGAAACGCCAGATGTAGGTGATGGGGAGGAAGGCAGCAAATCACACTGCCATGTGTGTTCCTATGCAACAATTTTGCATGTTCTTCACATGTACCCCAAAACCTAAAATACAATAAAATAAATAAATGGGAAAAAAAAAAAAAGAATGTTTCCTGTGCACTTAAGAATGTGCATTATGCAGCTGTTTGATGAAATGTTTTGTGAATGTCTGCTAGGTCCATTTGCACTGAAGTAGTTCAAGTATAATGTCTCATCAATTTTCTGTCTAGATAATTTGCCTATTCTTGAAAGTGGAGTATTTAAATCTCCTGTTATTGCATTGCAATCTATCTTGCTCTTCAGATAACTATTAAGATTTGTTGTATATAGCTACTTGCTCCAATGTTGGGTGTATATATATTTAAAATGTTATATCCTCTTGATGAATGTAACCCTTTGTCATTATATAATGATCTTTATTTGTTACTTTTTAGTTTGTTACTAAAGTCTATTTTTTGATATACATATTTATGGGGGTCTTCCCTTATTTTCTTGATCAGTGTTAGAGTTTATTAATTTTATTTATCCTTCTAAAAACAACTAAAATTTTACTTTGTTGATCTAAATTTGCTTTCTATTTTACTAATTCCAGTTCTTATTTTAATTTTTTCCTGTTTCTTACTTTATTTGGCTTCCATTGGGTATATCTTAAAGATTTTTGAAAAAAATTAGATATTTGACTTTTATATTTTAAATATTTTTATTTCTCTAATATATTCATTAAAACTATGCATTTTCTGTAAGTAGTACTTTCATTTCATTCTGCTAGGTTTTTATGTCATAATTTAATTTTTATTCATTTCAATGCTTGTTTTTCTAATTGCTATTGTTATTTTTGTCTTCACAGATGATTTAAAACAATATCACTTAATAGTCAAATATTTGTGGGTTTCAAAATTATGTTCATGTCATTAATATTTAGTTTATTTCAAACATAATCTGGAAGTTTATTGTTCAAATAAACTTGTTTAATGGCTAATATGATCGATTACAATAAATAGTGATTTTTTGGAGAATTATTTTGCATTTTTAAGGTACAGGATCATGAAATGTCAGGTTACTTTCATTGATATGGTTATTCCAGTCTTCATATATATATATACCTTCCTTTTGGTGGTGGGGGAATCTGCTTGTTCTCTGTCAAAATCATTACGTCTATGGATTTGCTTTTTTTTTTCTTTTCAGTTCTGCCATTTTTTCTCTGTGTATAACTTAAAACTATCTCATAAAAGTTTAAGATTTCCACTGTAGTAGATCCTTTTGCATTAAGAACTTTTCTTTTGACATTTAATAGTATATATTGCCTACGAATTTATTTTGATATTAATATGTCCACACCAACTATTTTGTTTATTTTGTTTTATGCTTTTTATTATTGTTTATTTATTTATTTATTATACTTTAAGTTCTGGAGTACATGTGAAATCGTGCAGGTTTGTTACATAGGTATGCATGTCCCATGATGGTGGTTTGCTGCATCCATTGCCCTGTTATTTATATTAGGTAATTCTCCTAATGCTATCCCTCCTGAATAGCCACACCCCCTGCTCTTCCTCCCCTAACCTCCATCCCCCAGGACCTGGTGTGTGATGTTCCCCTCCCTATGTCCATGTGCTCTCAAAGTTCAACACCCAATTATGAGTGAGAATATGTGGTGTTTTGTTTTCTGTTCTTATGTCGATTTGTTGAGAATGATGGTTTCCAGTTTCATCCATCTTTCTGCAAAGGACACCAACTCATCCTTTTTTAGGGCTGCATATGGTGTGTATGTGGCACATTTTCCTTATCCTGTCTATCACTGATGGGCATTTGGGTTGGTTCCTAGTCTTGGCTATTGTGAACAGTGGCACAATAATTATACGTGTGCATGTGTCTTTATAACAGAATGATTTATAATCCTTTGGATATATACCCAGTGATGGCATTGTTGAGTCAAATGGTATTTCTATTTCTAGATCCTTAAGGAATCGCTGCAGTGTCTTGCACAATGGTTGAATTAATTTACACTCCCACCAACAGTGTAAAAGCATTCCTATTTCTCTAATTTACTGTATAATATGGGATCAATGGCACTCGGCAGTTGAAGCAGTAAAGATTTCAGCTAGGGGCAGAAATTATCCATTCCAAATCTATCAAACTCACCCTAAAACTCTAAGGACCTAGAGCATCTTATTGAGATATTTGGATGAGAGGGATTTTGATAACTTTCCATTTTTAGTTGGTGTAAGTCTTATTTGGTGTATGTCTTCTTTGAAAATTGGCATTTTATTATTTTAAGTAAATCTATGTATTGAGTTTTTAATGTGTAGGTAATTAAATTTACTTTAAGTGAAAAACATCTGTACTCCAAAGAAATTTTTAAGAAGCAAAAGTCAATGGAATTCTTCTCAGAGTATCTTTATTTACTATCAGGGAGTTAAAAATAAATAGATTAAAAAAAGCCTGGGCTCCTGCCCCTCTGTAATGTGTGAAGAACTCTAAAGGGTCTTTCTTTCTTTCTTTCTTTCTTTCTTTCTTTCTTTCTTTCTTTCTTTCTTTCTTTCTTTCTTTCTTTCTTTCTTTCTCTTCTTTTCTTTTTTTTTCTCTCTTTTCGTTCTCTCTTTCTCTCTCCCTTCTTCCTCACTGCTTCCTTCTTTCCTTCCATCTTTTCCTTCCTTCCTTCTTTCCTTCCTTCCTTCCTTTCTCTTTCTTTCTTTCTCGCTTTCTTTCTCTCTTTCTTTCTTTCTCTCTCTCTTCTTCCTCCCTCCTTCCTTCCTTCTTTCCTTCCTTCTTTCCTTCCTTCTTCCCTTTCTTTCTTCCTTTCTTCCTTCCTTCCTCCCTTTCTCTTTTTTTCTTCATTTTATTCCTTCCTCTCTTGCCTATTTTCCTCCTTTGCTCTTTCCATCATTTCATCCTTTCCCCTTTTTGTTGTTTCTGCATTCCCTTTGTTTTCATGTTCTAAAATTATGAATTAAAACATTTAATATAAAAACTTTTTTTCAAATATATTTGCTTTCCTCAAGAAACCAGAGATCATGGAACACAGAATATAGATATTTCTTCTTTGAAAAAAAGATACTCTATTTTTATTGTGATTTTATACTTTAAATTTATTTGCTCATAGAGCATTACCCCATAATGTGGATTAAAAACCACTCAACCTGACTATATTAAAAATTATAATTATAAAAAATTTAATTTTTATATGAAACATTTTTTTCAAAGTTGTCTGCATACACATTAATGAAGACTGAGATGTGCTTTTCTATGTTATTTTCACTGCAATACTTGGAGAAACTTCCATACTTATAGGTAATTAATTGCTATCTTAAGCAAGTGATAAAATAATTATGAACCTTATCTAAGTTCACAGTTGTAATAAAATTATTGTACTTTTTACATATTCCAATGTCATTGATTGAAAAGTATTTTCTAGTGTAATTAGTACACAAACAAAGGGTAACTTCAGTGCCTCTGAATACATACTGGGCTAATAACATTTCACTTATGTCATTTAAAGTGAAGAGGTTTACTGTTAGTAGATAACATTGGTCAGATATTTGACAAATATACAGTTATTTTCGAAGAAGAACGTTATTTTGAAAAGCAATATAAACACAAATCGTCACAGTGTTTTCTGAAGAATTTTTTGCAATTTGTCAAAATGTACTTCTTGTTGTTTCTACAGTGCCTTATCAAGCAATTTATGTTTTGCATACTTTTGTAGTGTTCAAAAATCTGGAAATAGGAGAATTAATTAAGAAATCTGTTGAAAACTTTAATAACATTTCATCATTACTGAATTTTAAGGCATTGTCTTTAAGCTGGGTAAATATTTATACATTAGACTAACTTTTTAAAATATGCACTTACAGTAAGCATGCCTATGATTAACTCTTACTTTGTTAATCTTTCCTCAAACTTCTTTGTTAAATACATTTCTCATTTGTTAAATTACTCTTAACAGTAATCCAAAGCACATGAAGAAAATATACATAGTATTTAATTTAACATTGTATTTTAAGGGAATATCATTTTAATTGGGAATCTGTAAACATTCTAAGCTGATAGTATTTTCTTTAGGAAGTAAAGATATGTTTACATATAAAGAAACACAAATTTTAATATTCATGTGATTCATGACATTGTTTTGTGACTTATCCTTGAAGGAAATAATATTGTATCCACATCTTAGAAATGAGCCTGATATTAAATACTATTAAAATGACTATTATTAATTAGCTATTATATCTCCATTTGATAATAATTAGCTATTATTGTTCCAGTTGTTAAAGTAGATTCACATACCCCGGTTGTTACAAACATACTTAAATGTTTTCAATTTACTGGATAGAATAAGTATAAAAACTTAAGTTTAAATTAATTAAAATAAATAATATTGCAAGTTCAATTTTGCCACTTTCAGCCACACTTAAAACTAGTCACATGTGGTTAGTAATTACCATGTAAGACAGTGTAGTTTTAGAGAATATCCAGGAAATAACACAAAATGTTTAAAAGAATACAGCTCCATGCCCTACTTTTGGAGAAATTATTTCCATTTCACACTAAATGACAACATAATTCTAACTTACTATTGTTAAGATAGCAATTGATCTCTCTTTGGAATCTAAAGATCTCCAAATTGATCTTTAGATTCAAGACATTTCTATCAATATTCCAGATGGCTTTTTGCAGTAATTAACTATTGCATACTAAATTTGTGTGGAAACGCAGGGGACTAAGAATAGCCAAAGAATCTTAAAAAGGATATACAAATTGGAGAAATCACAACTCCTCATTTCAAACGCTAATATAAAACTATTCAGGACAATGTAGTGCTGACAGAAGAATAGATATACAGATCAATAAGATATAACTCAGAATTCAGAATTAAGCCCTTACATTTATAGTTAATTGATTTTTAATAAGTATATCAAGACAATTCAATGGGAAAATAATCGTCTTTTTCATGTATGGTGCCGAGGCAAAGAAATAGTTTGACTTTTACCTCACACGATACATACAAATCTACTCAAAATAGATTACAGACACAAATATAAGAGATTAAAATTATAACACTCTTAGGAGAAAAGTTAAAATAATTTTTGTGACCTTGAGTTAGACACTGAATTCTTAAATAAGGCACCAAAAGCACAAGAGACAAAAGAGGAAAAAAAATAGGTAAAATGAAAGAGTTAATATGATAAAAACAAATTTTGTGCTGTAAACAATACCATCACAAAAGTGAAAAAGCAACTAATAGAATGGGAGAGAATATTCGCAAATCCTATATATGAGAAAGCACTTGTATTCGGAATATATAAAATACTCATAATTCAGTAAGAAAAATAATTAAAATATGGACAAATTATATGAACAGTCATTCATCCAAAGAAGATAAAGAAATGATCAGAACCACATGAAAGGATGCTGAGCAATGTTAGTCACAAAGTAAACCTAAATGAAAATTATGGTGAGTTACCACTTCACACCCACTAGATTAGCTAAATAATACTGCTTAAACTTTGAACACATTACATTCAGTGAAAGAAGCTAGTCACAAAACACCACGTATTGTGTGATTCCATTTCATTTGTATGAAATGTCCAGAATAGGTAGATTTTAGAGACACAAATTTAATAAGTGGTGGCTTAAAGATAGGAGTCGGGAGTATTAAAGGGAGGGAATATAATAGATGTAAATTTCCTTTTAGAGAACACAAAATTATGACAAATCAGATTGTGCTAACATTTTAAGAATTTGTAAATATACTACAACACATTGAGTTAATACTTTAATTCAGTGAATCCTATGGCATATGAATTACATCTCAATAAAGCTGTTCAAAACAACAAAAGTACAGAACTTGCCATAACACACTTTTCTTTACATCAACATCTTACATAACTATAGCATATCCGTTAAAGCTAAGAAACTAATCTTAGTCTGATATTTTTAATACATGTTCATAATGTATTTGAATGTCCAAGTTTTTACACTGTTTTTCTTTTCCTCTTTCGCTGGTGGAGTTCCTACTGAGTTTAGTTTTCTTCCAATCTGTGACATTTCCTCAATATTTTCTTGTCCTTTATAACTTTGACAATTTTAAAGAGTACCATTGAATTATTTTATATAATTCTTTCTTTTTGGTTTTGTCTAATGCTTTCCTGTAACTGGATTAAATTATTTATTATGAGGAAGGACAGCACTTAGATGATGTACCCTTCTCAATGCATTATATTTACTGGCACATTATATCAACATGCCTGGCTATGTTCACATTTATCATCTGGCTAATGTGGATCTGTCTGTATTACACAAGATAAAATTATCACATTGCAATTTGTAAATATGAAACATTTGGGGGAAAGGAAGACTTCGATATATGTATATATCCTATTTCTATTTAACCTTTTTTTAGTAATCTTAGAATCCTGGAAGAATTTTGCTTGTGAAGATTATTATTTTAATTTAATGGTGAAATTCAATTTCCCTTAATTCTTCTATATGTATTAACTGGATTTTTGTGAGAAAAAGTTGGGACTTTCTCCTTTAATCTGTTTATTTACTTATGTATATACACATGGACTAATGGGGATTGCTTGTGGGGATTGTAATCCAATATCCTGTTTATTAGTTAGTTCAAGTCATTCTAACTTTGACTGCTGGAATGTTCATGTGGATTATGTGCCCTTTTGATATGGTTCCATTATTTATTTTTTATTTTTATTTTGAGCTCTTTGTTGCTTTTTGGCACTAAAGTTACCACAAGTTCATCTTTTAATTCCCCTATTTTAGTCCATGTCTCAGCAAGTTAAACAAAGTGCGTATTTTTTTATACAATAGAATTTTGATATTGATTTCTGCATCTATATTCCAACATCACAATTTTTATTCTAGTTATCCTTTGTCCTTATAAGGCATCTTGGTTCTTCAACAGTGAGAAATCTGGCTTTCACAATCTACAATAAAAGATTTTTTATTTATTCAACTCTATAATACTATTAGTTTTTAAATTTCTAATTCATAATCTGTAAAACAAATTTATAATAAACTAGGTTCCAATGTGTATGAATAGTTCCTTTTTCCTGTAATTTGACAATATTCAATTAAAATGCCATTTTGCAAAGTCATGTATGTCAGCTCTTATATTTCTCTTTCTCTTTATTTGAAACAGATTCATTTGTAACAATCTGCATTTCTTCTCTTCCCTTACACACTGGCTGATATTTTTAGACATGTACAAAGGGTAAAATCCAGGTTTTTTTTTGTGATGTGCTCTTCTATGGGTCATAAAGAATGCATTGAATTGTGCAGCTACAACCACAATTTCTTGCAGTTCCATCACACCAAATGATTTCCTCATTATAGCCTTTTATAGACAACCTCTGTCTTACTACCAGCAAATCACAATTTTTAAAAACTGATTTATTAATTAATGATCAATTAGGCTGTTATGAATAAAGTTGCTTGATATTTGTGTACATCTTTGTAAAGCTATAAATTTTTCATCTAATAGCTGTGGTATTAAATATGTGAAACTATCTAATTACATAGGTGTGGAATCTATTAGTCTGTGGTAATGTATATTTATCTTTGTAAAAAAGTGTAAAATTATTTTCCAAACTTGCTGTTCCATTTTATGAGAATTTCCATTGTTCTTCATTCTTATGGACACTTGATAGTAACTGTTTTAACATTATAATATGTGTGAAGTCATACCTTTTTATGTTTTTAATTCAAATTTTCATAAAGATTAATAACGTTCAATATATATTCATATAAACTTATTTGCCATTTTGTTGTCTTCTTTGGTGAACTATCTATTCAGATCTTTTGCATACTTTTAATTGGATATAAATGAATCTTAATTTTCTTCTTCTACAAGACAGTAGTAAACCACTGTATGAGAAGTAAACTCATATGTCAGAAATGCAGAAAAAATATTCTGTTACATGAGATCGAGCATATTTTTAAAAACTATATATGCATCTAACCTTTGAAACAGTGATCTCTTTTCCAGAAATTAACTGTGGTAATGCATTCTACCAACACACACACACACACACACACACACACGAATGCACATGCAAATACAAACACACAAACAGTGCAAAGTCACCATTGAAGGTGTTATTTGTAATAATAGAATACTGTACTAGTAATAAAGTCATAGCAGTATAATACAGTACTATAAATAATACTTTTTTTTTGAGATGGAGTATCACTCTGTTACCCAGGCTGGAATGCAGTGGTGCAATCTTGGCTCATTGCAACCTCCACTTCCTAGGCTCAAGTGATTCTCTTGCCTCAGTGTCCCAAGTAGCTGGAACTACAGGCATGTGCAACCTTGCCCAGCTAATTAATTTTTTTTTTTTTTTTTTTTTTTTTTTAGTAGAGACAGGGTTTCACTGTGTTGGCCAGGATTGTCTTGAACTCCTGATCTTGTGCTCCACCCACCTCAGCCTTCCAAAGTGCTGGGATTACAGGTGTGAGCCACTGTGCCTGGCTATAAAGAATACTCTTAATACTCATCTTAATACTCACAATACCCTAATACTCACAATGCTTTTAATACTCATCCATATGATGGTGATGGGAGGCAGACAGGTTCCTAGGTGGGAAGGGGCAGTCCCTGAGTAAGGCCCAACCTTCGAGTCAAGGATGGCCTAAAGCCTGGGGGCAAGGCTGCCAGTTCTGTATGCAATCCACCACCAGAGTGGGAACTTCCTTGGTTCCTTTTGATCAGTTGGGTGGTGCTTTTTCTGGCCCCTCCCATAGACCAGTCAGCATGCACTTCCTCCATTCTAAGCTCATAAAAACCCCAGACTCAGCTGGACTCATACAGGTTGGGACTATCTGTCTGCAAATAGGACCTACCCAGTTTGTGTCTCCTCTCCGCTGACAGCTGTTCTGCCACTCAAAACTCTTCTTTGCCTCACTTTTCCTCCAGTTGTCCATGTAACCTCATTCTTCCTGGATGCAGGACAAGAACTCAAGACCTGACAAACGGCTAGCATGAAAAGGGCTGTAACACTTTCCTGGATGGCTTGTCTACCTGAGGGCAGTGACATGCTTCCATTCACTGGACTATGGAAGTGAAGAGCCATGCCCATTCTAGGGCCCCAGATCTTGAGATTTCCCAAGCCAAAGATATAACACTAAAGCTCTCCTGGCCTATGCCAAAGTCAGGTGGCTGCTGCGCATGACAGGAAGCAATTGCAGAAAGGGGCAGCACACAAGTGGGGCTGCAGGGCTGAATGAACTGTAACACAAATGGGCTGAAACAGCCCCTCACATATTTGCTGCACTGTGGGCAGTGGGAGGAGACAGCTCTAACACACCTCCCAACCCACCCCTTGGGGCTCTGTACTTGCTGGCATCTCCAAGGTTTCAGATGCCACTACATTTGTTTTGTCCAGACACTGGTTCCCGCAGCAGAATTCCCCTATGGTATGCTTGGTCAAGTGGCAACCAGCTCCTGTGATGGTGCCTGGAGCTGTCTGCCCCAACACAGCAGCCAGTGCACCTGGCTGTGTGCCGTGGCCAGGCCCTGTGCTCTCTCACTCACACACCTCTTGCCAATCTATGCCTGGTTTGCCCTCAGAGAGCATGGGATCCAGGCTGGTAGCATGAGCCAAGTGCAGCCTGCAGAAAAAGCCCAGCCAATGTGAGCAAAACTCAAGCATAAGAGTCGTCACCAGTCAAGGAGGTTTCTGTCTGGCAAAGCAGCCTACAAAGAATCCTGTGACACACAGAAGCCTTGTTAATTAAACCATGGAACATCTACACAACGGAGAAACATGCATCTATTAAAAAGAATGAGAAGTCCTTGCCTATGCGTGTATCCTGAATGGTTTTGCCTAGATTTTCTTCCAGGGTTTTTACAGTGTTAGATCTTATGTTTAAGTCTTTAATCCATCTGGAGTTAATTTTAGTGTAAGCAGTCAGGAAGGGGTCCAGTTTCTGCTTTCTGCACATGGCTAGCCATTTTCCCCAACACCATTTATTAAACAGGGAATCCTTTTCCCATTGCTTGTTTTTGTCAGGTTTGTCAAAGATCGGATGGTTGTAGATATGTTGTGTTGCCTCCGAGGCCTCTGTTCTGTTCCATTGGTCTATATCTCTGTTTTGGTACCAGTACCATGCTGTTTTGATTACTGTAGCCTTACAGTATAGTTTGAAGTCCAGTAGTGTGATGCCTCCCACTTTCTTCTTTTTGCTTAGAATTGACTTGGCTATGCAGGCTCTCTTTTGGTTCCATATGAATTTTAAGGTGTTTTATGACCAAAACACCAAAAGCATTGGCAACAAAAGCCAAAATAGACAAATGGGATCTAATCAAACTCCACAGCTTCTGCATGGCAAAATAAACAGTCATTAGAGTGAATCAGCAACCAACAGAATGGGAAAAAATTTCTGCAGTCTACCCATATGACAAAGGGCTGATATCCAGAATTTACAAAGAACTAAAACAGATTTACAAGAAAAAAACCAAACAAGCCCATTCAAAAGCGGGCAAAGGATATGAACAGACACTTTACAACAGAAGACATACATGAGGTCAACAAACGTATGAAAAAATGCTTATCATCACTGGTCATTAGAGAAATGCAAATCAAAACTACGTTGAGATACCATCTCACACCACTTAGAATGGCGATCATTAAAAACTCTGTAGACAACAGATGCTGGAGAGGATATGGAGAAATAGGAACAGGTTTACACTGTTGGTGGGAGTGTAAATTAATTCAATCATTGTGGAAGACAGTGTGGCAATTCCTCAAGGACCTAGAAATAGAAATTCCATTTGACCCAGCAATCCCATTACTGGGTATATATCCAAAGGATTATAAATTGTTCTACTATAAGGACACATGCACATGAATGTTCATTGCAGCACAGTTTACAATAGCAAAGAACTGGAACCAACCCAAATGCCCATCGAAGATAAACTGGACAGGGAAAATGTGGCACATATACAACATGGAATATTATGCAGCCATCAAAAACAATGAGTTCGTGTCCTTTGTAGGGACATGGATAAACCTGGAAACCATCATTCTCAGCAAACTGACACAAGAGCAGAAAATCAAACACCACATGTTCTCACTCATAGGCAGGTGTTGAACAGTGAGAACATGTGGACACAGGGAGGGGAGCACTACACACTGGGGTCTGTTGAGGGGAGATAGGGGAGGGACAATGGGGGTGGGGAGTTGGGGAGAGATAGCATGGGGAGAAATGCCAGATATAGGTGATGGGGAGGAAGGCAGCAAATCACACTGCCACGTGTGTACCTATGCAACAATCTTGCATATTCTTCACATGTACCCCAAAACGTAAAGTGCAATAAAAAAAAGAATGAGAAATATTACATGTGGTATGATGTCAAAGATATTTTGATAAGAAAATAAGTAGAGTGGTTAAGTGTAAAAATGCATATAGATTATGCAGCACAGAACCTTTTGTTTAATAAGGCAGATGATATAATGTATTTACTTGTTTTGAAGAGTAAACATAGGAAAGATAAATCAGAAGTAAACAGAAATGCTGAGCCATAAAGGATGATAGAGAATGGGATAAGCATAATAGACATATTTATAATTTTATTGTGATTTACTCTTTTATGTAGTTTTGACTTGACCATGATAAAATTACATACAAATAATAATAAACAACTCTAAAATTGAATTCAACATTGAAAATATACATCATTATATTAAATTGATAATATAACCACACTCTCATGCCCAAACACACTCACTTCCTCAACAACAACAAAAAACATAATTCAAGTAAAATTTGAACCTAGCCAATACATCCTATATGTGAAACTATCCTAAGGAAAAAAAAAAGGCAACATATCTTGAATGTTAACTGTTTTTCTTTTGGACATGCCATTGCTGTACTGATTTTGAAATTGTTTTTTTTGTGTGTGTGTTTTAGGATAGAGTGGATGAGTAAATATATTGATGTTTGTGGGAAGCAGGGTTCTTAGTCTGAGAAAAGAAAATTACAGGAATGGAAGTGGGAAGATGGGAAAATGCTGTGATTTATTTATAGGAATTGGAAGTAGTGGTATGAATTCGCCATATTTTAGAAATACATGTCATCTTTGTACTCTGAAAGGATTTAGAAGCTACACTACATCGGTAGCAACATTCTCATATTACCTCTATATTTGCTTTGTATAATTCTTTACTAAAAGAAATCAAGACATTTTGAAGAAGTTGAAAATTTTAGGTCAGAGACAGGAAAAACAAGATAAGTCTGGGATACCTTATATTGCCAGAAAGCAGGGACAAGTTAGAAGACTAAAAAAATCATCTTAACAGGACACAGGGCTAAATTCCTGGCCTGGCTCCTGAATTTAAAAGTATTTGAGCAACCAGAAAAAGTGAAAGGTAAATGATAACATATTGAATTTTTTTAATGCACGTATTTTACTGAAATTTTAAAAGTGGGAAAAGGGAAGGCTCTTTATAGAATGTTGGTTACTAAACAAAAGAACAGTAAACCTAGAAAATCATTATTGTAAGTTCTCAAAATTATTACCCCTTGAATTACTTATGAATAATAAAAGAAAATAAAAATAAGGCACCATTGCAATGGAGAGCTCTGGTGAATACTCATTTAATCAAGTAATCAAATTTAGCTTCATCAATAAGATGAAATGATAGTGTGCCTTCTAGTGTGACGCAATGGAAAGTTAATAACATTTACTTAATATAATAGTAATATATTATCCAATAGTTCAGTAGTGTTGTTAGAAAAAATGTTTAACTAGAATCTAATGATGAGCAAAGACTCACTCATATTCAGATTCTGACATTCTATAAAACACAAATATACACACACATGTACACATACACATAGTAAGACACTGTATTGAAGGGTATGAAGAAGAAGTGACAATTAAATGCCGTGAGTTATTTAGGTGGATACTGGATGTGAAAAATAAGAAACAGCACATTGATAATTTAGAATAACTTAAATGAATTATAATATATGGGGCAATTAAAAACATTTTAATAGGGTTGGGTGCAGTGGCTCATGTCTATAATCCCAGAATTTTGGGAGGCCGAGGTGGGCAGAACACCTTAGATCAGGAGTTTGAGACAAGCCTGGCCAACATGGTGAAACCCCATCTTTACTAAAAATACAAAAATTAACTGGACATGGTGGCGGGCACCTGTAATCCCAGCTATTCAGGAGGCTGAGGAAGGAGAATCTCTTGAACCCAAAGGCGGAGGTTGCAATGAACCAAGATGGTGCCACTGCACCTTAGCCTGAGCGATAGAGTGAGACTCTGTCTCAAAAACTAACTAACTAAATACATGTACTATGCCAGAGATTATGATGTAATAATAATGTTTATTAGTCTAAAATATCCAATTCAAAGTACTTTTTAATCGAACAGATGATGATATATGTTTCTAAAAAATTTCAGAAGTTTGGTCAGTTGGTTTCTATGCATATCTCCTTTTAGCATACATGTGTGTATTGGAAAGGAAATAAAATTATCTTATTGAAGTTTTCATAACTGGTTACATTTGTTTCTCAATTGCTTATGAATGCTTTTGAAATTTAATAACATAAGAATTAGATTTATATGTATTTTCATGAACTAGTCAAGATGTGGAAATTTTTAGACTAATTTCCTTTTAGGAAAAATGAAAATATGTCCTCTAAAGGGAAACGAATAAACAAACAGAAATCAGAGAAGACAATTGCAATTCATTTTATTATATTGGAAAGTGAGAATACTGTCTACAAATGAAAGGCCTTTTTTCCTCTTAAATGAGTATATTTTAATAAAAAAATGCAGCGTCTTCCTCTTGAGTAATATTACACTCCATAATCATTAGAAAAAACAAGGCAAATAATGATGTACCAGGTATTGGCAACAAAATTAAAATATTTATCGATGTTAGTATATTAATAAAATGAAATGACATTTTTCAGAATTAATATAATATTATTCATTGCCCTCTATTGCAAAATATATGTTAGAAATAAGCAAAAACTCAGGACCATAAATAGAAAAAGGAAGTTAAATTGGTATTTTGGCTATGTTGAAATACATACAAATAAAACTAAATAAGATAGAAAAGCTATTATTTTCAAATATGCCATATTTTGTTTCTCAAAAACTTCTGTTTAATGTAAGATAATGCCAAAAGCAGCATAAATAAAAAATGCATCTAATATTAAAAATGCCAATTTAGATGCAATTTAGTATGCTATTGGTGAGTAAAGATTTTAAATCCACTGAAGCTCAAAATAAAATATAATTTTCACTTGGAATATTGGGAACAAATTTTCAAATATATTTATTATTAAATAAGAATATATGAAAGTATTTGCATGTGTATTTGTGTAATTTTATGGCACCTCATTTTCAAGTGGCCTGAGCTATGCCAAGCACTAGGAATATCTCTCTAAAAATGTTTATTCCTTTTTGTCTATCTGAAGAGTTGCAACTCATTTATATGGCTCTAATATCTGCTTCTCTAATGTGTTTTGTAGTTCACTTAGGAAAAAAAATGATTATACTCCCTTGAACTTTCATAATATTTGAACATATTCTTATTATATCATTTAATACTATATTATAATCACTGTTCACTTCAGCTAGGTGACCAGAAAAGTAACCTATGCATTTTCAATGAACAATGACAATTTACTGAAAAGATGCACATGTGTTGTGAAGTAACATTTGCAAGTCATCACAGGCCAAGAATGCTCGCATCTGGACATATTATTAATGTGGACATTATAATTTAAAGTATCACTTTGAGTTCAACATTGCTTTCTATACCTCTCATAGTAAGAGTTACTAAAAAGTTATCAGTCAAATATCCATAGCAGCTCTTAGGCGTCCCTAGTGAATCAACAAGAACATATGCGGATGGAGATTCTTGTCATCCAAACTTAATATTTGACTATAGCGTAGAAGTGGAGTAGGTTTGTATGCACATCTGGTAAGCATGAAACAGGGTTTCAACAAAAATCAGTGACTTTATAACATTATATACCTTCTTCCCAATTATTCTATGAAAGTTTTTAAAAAGTAGAAAGCACAGATTCTCCATTTTATATCTGTTGCTCCTAATAGTGACAGGTGTAACAATTTAGTGAATAAACGAATATTTTCAGGATCACTAACATTCTATTTAGGTGAGAATATTAGAAAGGAGTAAAGTGGCTCTAGAGATGGTTGGCTCAACTAGTATTGTGATATATTTCACAAAAGACAGATACATCTGAATATGTTAATTTTTTCTTCTAAGCCTTCCTCCTCTAAGATTTGGCTATCTAATAAATGTTTATGGCTAACAGGACACTAGAGATCATTTACATTAAAACCAATACCTAAAATTATTCAATTTCATGATACGAAGACCCATAATATTTTTAAATGCTTAAAGATAATGAGTTAAAAATTGTCAAATTGGATTTGTCACATAGGAATTTCTCTGCAATCCCTAAAGCTCAAGAAAGAGCATATTCATGCCATAGCTTGTTAAAATGAATGCATTAGAAAATAACTGCTAAATGTAGGTGCACTATTGATAGGTATAAAACTTAATTGCTAAGGCTAAAAAATTAACAACATCAACCATTACAGAATTAAAAGTCAAGATTATATAGTAGGGACAAAACCATAAATACACAAAGACTACATTAAAATAAGACATGATTAATTTATGCAGTATATTAAGAAGAAAGAAAGTTATTCAATGGTGACATTTTCAATTATGAAAATGAAAGAAAGTTCGCTTAATAATTTTGCAGGGACAAAAGGCATAAACCAGCACCATACCAGAGATAAGTCAACCAGAACATATGTTTAATAATGTACACATAATTTCTTTATATTTTAGAGATGCATAAGTTTTACATATAAATATCTCTGCATTTCAGATAAATCAGAGACAGGCTGATTTTTTTTCTTAATTAGGTGTTTGTTTTTATGTTAAATAATTTTAGTTTTTGTTGACAAAGAGATAAGCATCATTCTTTGTAGAATTATTTCTTTTATTAAAACAACACATTTCAGTAAACTATTAGTTGTACAAAAATCACCAAAAGTTTATACCTCAATGTAACATTTGATATACTGAAAAATTCCTGTTTAAGCTATAGTACAAGACTTTTCATATCGCAAACTTTTATACTAAACTTATTTTTTGCAGAGATTATTAGGTTGGTTTACTGCTTGTTAACCAGTCTTAAGACTTTTGATTAGTAATAGTAATCAACTATTAGTAATAGTTACTGATATATTTTAGGTACTATTTGCCGATCTCCAGAGACCAATGTATTAGGAATTCAGTAAAGGTGACATATACGTATACGTATTATTTCTATGCTACACTATATTCACCAAATGCTTTCTTTGCTAAAAGAAAAAACCTTTCTACAAAAATCTGTGCACATAGGCATGAATAAGCCCACCTACAAAAAAAAAAAAAAAACAAGACTGAAAATGTTCTATGTTTAGTTTCTAAATGAGCTGCTCTTCTAGAGACTGATCAAAAAATTTATATTTAAAGGGCATCTTATTTTTCTTCTCAGCAATGAGATATACAACTGAAGCCTTAGAAAGATTTTAAAATTACGGAGGGATAATGAGTCCTAGAGAGCTTCTGAAAGAAAATTTGGACCTGCCACTGACATAAAAGTATCCTGTGAAAACTGCCCATTGCAGGTCTTTGAGGGCTGTTGCTCTTTATGAGTCAAAATGTTTACAGCTGTTCATCAGACTCATCCTATGTGAACAAATCCTGTCCAAAGAAATTAGAACACTCAGAAAGAACTCTTGGACCCTAGAAGAAATCATGAAGGATTGATCTTTTTGCTTTGTCTCATTAAAGAACGCTTGAATAACTTATAGGGAGATTCTGTGCAGTAACATTGTGGCTTCTTAACCTAGATGAAACTGTAAGGTATTTCACAGAAATTGTAAACTTGTCAAGCCAATGGAGTGCTGGAGTGCTTCACAGAATGGCAGAGGAGTTGAGTGTCGGGTTGCCTCAGGTTGGGTGCCTCTGTCTGGGTCACCGCCTGTAGGGATCTGTCCTGCAGACCCTGACTCAATGATGGATGAATAAAATACACTGACACACAGATATTATCCTTTTCCAGTTTGACTGAGTGTATCCAAACCACTTACAGGCTCCCTGAAGAATGCCGTAAATAGTTGCCACTCCTGGACCTCATGAGCCAGTAGGACTTGAATTTATTCAGTAAAGTTTAATTGACAAAGGCTGTAAGTCAACACAATTGTAGAGAAAGATTAAGGGTGGGGTTCCCAGACCAAAGCAAACACCATTAGAGGGTAATATCCCTGGTTGACCTCCCCTCAAGAGGCTCATTCTCCTTAAAGTTTAGTTTTAAGACTATGTGAGTAAACTAGCTAGCTAGGTAAACAACTCACATTCCTTTGTATTTGCACCCTAATCTCTCTGACTCCTGCAAAGAGACTCTGGCTGCCTTCAGCCGAGAACTATAGAAAAAACTCTTAGGCGTTCCAAAAAGATTTGAGTCTATATTCTATAACTATCTCTAATATTTTTCCTTTAATATTTTTGCCATCACCCTGAGTGAATCCCGACAGTTGAGCACACAAATTTATAAATTATTAAGTTGATAATTTATAAATTTAATGCATAGAATAGAATGAGTACATACTATTAATATTTTAAGGTAGAAGAGAGTATCTTGGAAGAAATTTAAATAAATTTCGATGAGATGAACATGGAGTGACGATTATAGGTTGTAAAATCAGGGTACAGTTAACTTTGGAGAAAACTTAATTTGAATTTAAATAATGGGTAAGAAATGAAATTATAATTTTGCAGAGTTGGGTGGGAATATTGCACAAATCATCATCCACTGAACAGTTATTCTTTCCTCTTTTCTTAATAAGATTCTTTTTTTTTTCTTTGTCATGGGTGGTGGCAGCAATGGACATTTGAAGTAGGTACAACCTAAATGTCTTTACACCAAGGGTTGCCTATAGAAACTAACTCTGAATGTACTTCCAGGAATTCTCCTGATTAGTGGTTCTGGGAAATTTATTATATTTAACATAAAAGACACAAACACAACTAGTTTGTCTATTTTGATTCTTTCTCTGTATTTTTTTCCTAGAGTGAAATATTGTTAATTCCAAAATTGAGAATAACCATCAATCAAGAAAAGGGAGTGAGCAGTGGTAGGAATTTAAGAACAAGACCTCTGTTGACTTCCTCAAGCAGTAACACAAGCGCAGTGCTATTACCCTTAGGACATCTTGTTAAATGAGTAAAATGAAACTTGTCTTGTTAAGAGTGTAGTCAATTACATGGTGTCAGCTGTTTGAACCCATTCTTAACAAACACAGGGCACAAGGTAGGATATTCCAAAAAGGAAACAGCATGAAAAATCTATGATGAAAATTAGAATTACATAGCATATATATTAACAGGGAAGTCTTTGAGTAAATGATATGTAAACAAAGAGTATGAAAAATCATTTTATAACATTAAATTTTGAAATTACAATTGTGTCCTAAAATTCCATAGGTTTACATTTTATTCTGCAGGAACTGGAGCTCTGGAATGACATGATCAGAGCTGTGTTACAGGGAGATAATCTTGCAGGATTTTCAAGGATACTTCTTGATGAAACAGACTGCTGAGATTACATTGAGATATTGAGAGCTGGCATTTGGGTACTTGCCCTGTGAAGGGACATGTGACACATGATGCACAAAATATATGGACAATAAGTTGAATGGAGTGTGAGGTGCGTAGGCTGGGGAGGATCTAAAACTAAAGTGTTAAAAACAACACTGGGAATTTTGTCTTGCTATGAAGGGAAACAGGAGTCAAAAGGTAAAACAAACTTGGAAATTAAGGTTAGTTCATTAGTTAAGGTTTGAATGTTTAAGCAATGTAACATCAACTATGTTTTACAAAGCAGTAATAAATAGCAGTCTATCTGATTAATAAAAATAAATCACATGCATGCAAAGTTGACAAGAAAAGAAGGTAGATGTGGTCACTAGGTAACTGCCCATCATGGCTAAATATCCATTGTAGTGTTTCAGAATGGTAGATGCAGCAGATAAATTCCTTAAAATGTAGAGTCCAACTTTAGTAAGGATAAAATAAGTCAAATCTATTAGTGAGGCCTTAGTATTTCTGAATATCATAAGCCTAAAATATATTTTGAGTTGTTCATGTTTAAAAGTATGTATTATTTAAACTTTATTACTTTGATTCTTTCAAATGAAGCTTCTTCTAATAATTACTTCCAACATGAAATTTAAATCATTTTTCAATAAAACAATTAAATCTGCCAAGATTGCATAGCGCATGCAGTGTTATTTGTCCATCTCCAGTTGTTGAGAGTGTGATGAGACTCAAATAATGATTGAATTCATGGAAAGAAATATCAGTCCTTTATATTTGGCTCTCTATAGAAATGAAAACTCTTTTTTTCATGCTTTTACAACTTTCTGGGAAAGAGTTTACTTTAATTCACTAGTCTGTTAATAACCTGAAGACACTGGATATCCTGAAAGGGAGGTTTGAAATATAAATTTTAAAGGCTCAAACTCAAAATAATGTTAGTTTATAAACTTTAACAAGGATAGCCAATATAAAATTAAATTTTTTTTTCTTTGTCCAATATATCTTGTTTTCTATCACTATGCTGGATGCTATTAAGTGTTTAATACTGTAAAAATGTCTACAATCAACTATAAATTCCTGTCCAATTACAAAAACAGTCTTAATATTTTCTAAAATATAATTCATAAACAACATTAGTCAAAGTAGAAAAAAGAGGCTTCTTTTTACAATTTTAATGTGATTATGTTTGATACATAAAATAACTGAATAACTGTCCTATATTCAATGACATTTTTCCACAATTACAGTTCCGTTTGCTTCATTGAGTCATTTAATGTCCATGCATATTTCTTTTTTCTTAATAAACTCATCTTTTTCCAATTATATTTCCAGGCCCTCAGTTTTTCTTCACACTTCTCTGTTGTTGCTTTAATGTCTCCTTTGATCAGAAACCTCTGGTAATGGACTACCCAAGTTTTCTATGTGTTTATACAATGCTCAGATTTTCTATTACTGAATATTTGAACATGTGAATATGTAACAAAGTACCTACGTCCCCATTTCTTATCTCTCTAATGATTATCAAACATGTATGCAAATACCTTTTGCCTACCCAAATGTACCTAAAATCAACAAGGCTAAAAGCATTCTCTTTTTACTTTAACATTATATTTATTTGTTTAACAATTTATTCTCCAAAGTGCAGAATCATCTTTGTATTTTATTTTCTACAAAGGATTCTACATTCATAATCTTGCACCAAAATATAAAAATAAAAAATTTCTTTCAACATTAGTCACGTTTATTGCTTCCTTTCCAGTTTAATTCTGTTTTTAATCTCTTCATATCTGCATAATTATAGTAGTGTTCTAAACGTTTTATCTGAGTCTATTCTAATTTATCACAAATGACACTCATAGATCTGTGTTCCCAAATATCATTTTTATTATAATTACTTTCATCTCAGTGTTATCGGTTTTTAGTTATGAATTGTAAGATCAAATTATTTTCTTTCAAACGGTACTTAAGACAACCCACAATCTTATTTCAACTTTTAATCTCACTATTCACTTTATAACCATCTATTCCTAAATTTGATTCTTCTAAAACTGCCTTTGTGCTACTTGTTTATTTCCTGAACATGTCTCAACTACTTGACTATTTCTAAGTAGACTGCCATCTGAAAACTATCTGTGACAGTAAATGTTCTGACATTTAAAATGTTCTGACATTTATAGATTTACTTTATCAAGATCTATATAACAAACACATTAAACTGATTTTACTGATAATATTTTGGATATCTGGATTACAGTTCATTTCTCTGAATAAATCCCTAACACTTTTAAAATATTGATTGTATTTACATTCCAAATATTTTAGAGTCCTTCTGCATTCTGTTATTCTTCATTTGAGTCATGTTTTGCATACACTCAGCAACAATCATATTCTCATTTAAAGGAAGCCTTTTTCTTTTCCCACATGCATGGGAGTGAGTGTGAAAAATCACCTTTTCTGCTTAAATCTCCTTCTTCTACAATGATAACGCTATTCCTGGTTTCATCATGAATAAAACTTATTAAGATATATGATTATGAATGTTTCTCACTTTCAGACATGACTCAATCCAACACTCTCTTAATTACTGAACACTTCTTTAACCCAGCAAAAATTAGAAGTCCTGTAGGAAGCTTGTGGTAGGCAGAATAGTGGCCCACTCTAAGACACCCTTCTTCAAATTTCTGGCAGCTATAAACTTATCACCTTACACAGCATAAGTGACTGTGCCAGTGTGATTAAATTAAGGATACAAACTGGAAAGATAACTTTGTATTACACAGTAGATATCATATAATTACAAGGATTTTTTTATGTTTTAGGAAGAGGCAAACACATTAATGTCAAAGAAGAAGACAGAACAATGGGCAGAGGTTAGAGTGATGTGATTTCCGGCTTTAAAAATGGAGAAATGAGCCACAAGCCAAGATACTCATGTGACTTCTAGAAACTGGAAAAGGCAAGTAAATTGAGGCTTTCCTAGAGCCTTAAAAAAGAACACAGAATTTCCAATACCTTAATTTAAGCTGGATGAGGCCCATTTGGAATTTGAATTTGCAGAACTGTAAAGTAATACATTTGCACTGTTTTAAGCATGAAGTTTGTGGTACTTTATTATGGCAGTAGTAGAAAACTAGGAAAAGGCTCCTCCCTACTCTTCTTTATCAAAATGCTCCCAGGTTTTGTTTTTTGTTTGTTTTTGGCAGTGTATCCTCCCTTACAGCGCAGGATAAATAAACCTATATTTGCTTGAGTACAGGTATGTTTCTAGTGAAATTTTCTTGGTTAACTTCAGGAAAAAAATGGGTTACAGTGAATTTCCACCAAAATTTCCATGGTCATACACCAGAACCATTGACGAGGGCTGACTGAACTTATTGGGAAAAAAAAATTCACATACCCAATATAAGTGGATCCACACAGTTCAAATGATGTTATTCAAGGGTCAATTGTATATCTATTAGAAGAAGCTAATAGTGAAATTGGTCACATGCACCTTAAATCAACCCTTAATGTGACCTTAAGGCCTGAAGATTTCAAAAGGTCTTTTCAGAGATAAGTCATTGGAAAAGCTTGCTTTAAGTCATGTTTCTCAAAACTATAGACTTTTTTCCCCCAATTTTGTCCTAAAGACTCTGAGAACTGTTTTATGAAACAGTTCCATTTTATGTTTTATGAAAAATTTCATTTGCTTAGAGATATGGGCGTGTCAGACTGCAATTGATGATGGCTGGTCTTAAAACAAATTTGCAAATGCAGTTCTCACTGTTTGGTGGTGTTCTCAAGGTCAACCGAGTCTAAGTCTGTATCTTTTCAATCTGACCTTTCGTTTTTTTTATGTTCTTACACTATCACTTGTCACATGTACATTTCTCCTTGCTTATTGGACACAGCTTTAAAATTTTAGCATCTTTATAACAGGGAGGAGGTAAATATTTTCAAAATGGAATATAAGCCCATGCTATAAGAGAAATAATAAATTATTATTTATCAAATTAAAAAATTTCTCTCCTTGAGATTTTTTTTTTTTTTTTGGACAAACTCTCACTATTTGCCCAGGCTGGAGTTCAGTGGCACAATCAAGGCTCAATGCAGCCTCTATCTTCCAGGCTCAAGTGATCCTCCCACTTTAGCATCCTAAGTAGCTGGGATTATAGATTAATGCCACCACACACAGCTATAATTTTTTAAATGTATTTTAGTTAGAGATGAGGTTTGTCCATGTTTCTCAGGATGCAAAATGTCTTAAGAAACTGAAATGGCAAGTAAAAAGCTGAAATAATACATTTATAATGTGTACACATGGTAGAGGACTAGTTATTCAAACTATAGTTAATTACTTGAACTCAACAATGAAAAGGCAACATATTTTATTTATTTATTTTTTTTGCAGAACTTAAATCTTGAAAAAAATAAAATGAATGGCCAATGTGCACATGCAAGGATTCACAAACCCATTGTTATCAAAGAATTGTAAATTAAAACCTCAATCCCATACCACATATACCCAGTAGAATAATGAAAATTTAAATGGCTGCCAAACATGAAGGCTGGTAAGGTTTGAAGCCAGTAGAATCGCCATATATTTCTTGACATAATGTAAAAACGTACAAACTTTTTTGGAAATAGTTTGATGCTTTTTGATACAGTTAACACTTTGGGAGATAGTTTCATACTTTTTGCTGCATATTTGACATAGTGTCCCAAAATTTTCCTCTTAAGTGCTTATCTAAGAGAGATTAAACCGTATGTCTATACAGAGCCTTGTATATACATATTCATCACAAATTTATTTATGAAAACCACACATGGATTCAAGTCAAATGTCTATTATTAGGTGAATGAATAAATAATTGTGATATATTGTTGAATGAAATACCATCCAATAGCTGATAAGGGAGTAACTACTGATACATCCCTGATATTGCTTGGCTCTGTATCCCCTTCCAAATTTCAGGATGAATTGTAATCCCCAGTGTTGGAAAAGGGGCCTGGTGAGAGCTCATTGGATAATGAGGACAGACTTTCCCTTGCTCTTCTCATGATAGTAAGTGAGATCTCACAAGATCTGGTTGTTGAAAAATGTGTAGCACTTCCCCTTTCACTTGCTCTCTCCTACTCCACCATGTGAAGATGTGCCTGCTTCCTCTTTCCTTCCGCCACAATTGTAAGTCTCCTGAGGCATCCCCATCCATGCTTTCAGTTCAGCCTGTGAAACTGTGAGTCAATCAAATCTCTTTTCTTCATAAACTACCCAGTCTCAGGTAGTTCTTCATAGCAATGTGATAAAAGACTGATGCATTCCCCAAACAAGAATGTCTGTCTGAAACATTACTGTGGGTGAGAGACCAACTACAAAAATTTAAACTCTAGATTTCATTTATATGAAACTCTAGAAATGACAAATCTAAACCATAGGGTTAGAAAGTTGGTGAGTTTTTACTTCAAATATTGGTTATTTGATCAATTGCAAGAAGTACTGACACACGCTTTCAAAAGTTGGGTTTTCTTACAGGAATAAAGGTAAGAATTTCTATGAGTGTATTCTTCCAATCCTATCTTTTTTATTTTGAGAGATAAGAGCCCAAAGACCCTGTATCTCTGCCTTTGCATTAACTTCTGTGAAGATATGGCCCAGACCACTACCCCATCTTGAAGGAGACGTGTAGTGAGTTTATCAGTTTATTGACTGGCATTCAAACAAAGGTTCTGTCTTGCTTTTAAATCTGGCATCTACTGCTTGATACACATGTGGAGGTGCAACCTTTACTTGTATGAAGTAGAAATAAATTCAGTTTGTGTAACATACTGAAAAAGAGAGAAATGTCTACTGGAAATCTGAGTCTTCTTGGAGGAAGAATGTAGCTGGGTCAAGATCATATTAAATATTATTTTTTTTCTTGTCATTATTACATTAATAATTTCATTTGGCAGTCTAAGTTTTTATATAATACCTAGGTATACTTTACATATTTATAATTATAAAAGTTTATTTTCAAACTAAGATAAGAAGAAAAAAGTCATTTGTGATATATTAATTCAGTTATAAAACAAAATAATTATATATTCTGTAATTTGTTGGCTTCATATTTTATAAAACTGTGAGTTTTATTTTATTATACTTATGCACTTTAGCTTCAAAAAATATCTGTAAATTAAAACTAAATTATTTAGTTATTGAAAGTTAAATGCATATAACTTGTGAGAGTGTATATTTTTCTTCAAATGCATTGTATTATTACACAAATTGTTTTCTATATCAATAATTGCATTATTACATTAATAAGAATATTCATATCAGTAGCAGAGTAAATATGTAAATCCAAGATCAGCATATCCTATATATATTTTACTATAGTGAATTTACTTAAGTCCCATTTTTGAATCGGACAGAACCAATATTTTTAATAGGTATCAATAGCTAGCTACTGATAACAACTGCTATTGATAGTTCTACCTCTGCATTTGCATATATTAAGATTTTTAAATGAAAATATAATGTTTTGTTTATGATTATAATAAATTAGTGCTTAGCAAAAATTAATGAATTAACATGTTTTTCTTTGCTCTATTATTTTCCTTATGTTCACTAAGAAAAAATTTCTAAGTAAACATAAACAAGAAAGCCACTTTAAGTAGATGTCAGCAGCTACTGATTACAACTACTATAGATAGTTCTACCTGTACACTTGTCCACAAGGACAAGAGGAGAAGCCCATCTCTGTCTGATGCAGACATGGCCCAGAAGAAGGAGCTTCTTAAGACAACACATTTCTTTTGTGGAGAAAGTAATCAATTTATTATTGAACAGGTATGCAGAATGATTGCCCCTTTGCATTGTAGTGTTTCCTTTTCCTGTTTTCCTGTTAAAATGACAGTTATGGCTATATAGTTCAATTGGGAAAGATATGAGCCGTGTAAAAATGGTTCAGCTATAAATGTCACATTATGCTAATACTCAATTTTTCTCAATGAATAAGTTCATTTTATCAAATTTTGTAAGCAAACGATTGTATTTATATGGTAATGCTGTTTTGTATAGCGGCTTTACAAAATGTGGACAAGATATTTTACACAGTTAATCAGAAAAATCTCTGCTCAGAAAACTATTTGCATATAATTAAGAAAAATAATCTACTTGCTAAATAGAATATACACTATCTATGACCTAACAAGTATTGGTCAACTGAGTAAATGTGCGAAGAAATCAATAACATTTAAGTTAGTAAAAGTGTTTTAAAACAAAAAAGTATGTGTTGCTATTGCCTCAAAATAATTTTTTTAAAGTTTATTACCTCTGTGTCATTAATAATAGAATCCTGCTTAAGCAACATAAATATTCCATAAATATTTCATCACCTATTATTGATGAATCACTGTGCAATAAACGAATAGCATCTGAACAGGAAGCCAATGTTTGTACTATTCTTTTCAGGGTATAATAAGATTGATCCTTGTTGCATACTTCTATGCATTTTTGACAATCAATGAAGTATGATTTCCAGGATTATGATCAGGTAATCATAAATGAGAAGCAAAAAGTAGTTATATGAAGAAATTAGAAAATTAACAATATATATCTATATTAATCTATAAAGAATTACCTGAGACTCGGTAATTTATAAACAAAAGAGGTTTAAAAGACTCACAGTTCCACATGTTTAGGGAGGACTCAGGAAACTTACAATCATGGTGGAAGGCAAAGGGGAGGCAAGGCTAGCTTTACATGGTGGGCGGAAACATGGAGAGAAGGCGTAAGAACGTTTTAAACAATCTAACTTTTAAACCATCAGATCTCATGAGAACTTACTATCACAAGAACAGCAAGGGGGAAGTCTGTCCTCATGATTCCATAACTTCCCACCAGGTCTCTCCCCTGACATGTAGGGATTACAGTTTGAGATGGATTTGGGTGGGGACACAGAGCCAAACCATGTCAATATCCATATGGATTTACATTCTGCTACTCTTTTCTAAACATTTTCTTTATATATGTTGTCTTATACTTCTTAAGACTGAAATTATCTGTTTTATTTCATTTCCTGAATGAAATACAAATTTTTCTTATCCATCTATTTCTTAAGTATAAGTCTTAGATTATCTGTTCTTTAATTTCAGCTCCTATTTTATCATCACAGACTGCATTAAAGATTATTATACTTGCAGGCTGCACTAATTGAACTATCACAGTGGCAAATATAACCATAAACTAATTGTTACATATATTATTGATACTGACTAGGACTAACATGGTGTAAGAGAGACATTACAGTACTTGACGTGAAAGAAAGACCTAGGTTTATATATTGTATACCTTTATTGTCACATTTTAGAACTATTACCTTGGCATGTCATTGAAGCTTCCTAAGCCCAGAGGAATTAACACGTAGTAATGCTTAGCTCACTGTGTTAGTGTGAATATTACAACTGACAACATAAGTTTACAAAAGTAGCATAGTGTTAAATTATTGAACTTTTTATTGATTCATTAGCTGCATTAATTATTGTGGCTTATACTGGGAAGTGCTACTTACTTAAGCTCGTTCCCACACATATACAATTTTGAAAGGCAAATAACAAAACTACCTTTCTCTGTAGCATAATATATTGAATGGAAGCTAAAAAAGTTGATCTTATAGAAGTAGAGAGTAGAATACTGGTTCCTACATGCTGGGAAGGGTAGAGGGGAATGGAGTATAGGGATAGGTTGGTTCACAGATACAAAATTATAGCTAGTTATGAGGAATAACTTCTACTGTTCTTTAGCACTGTAGGGTTATATATATTTAAACAGCAAGAAGAGATTTTGAATGTTCCCAACACAAAGAAATGATAAATATTTGAAGAAATCTTTGCGGATATGATAATTACCCAGCTTTAATTATACACTGTATACATTTATTGAAATATCACTTTTTACCCCATAAATATGCACAATTTTATTTTATGTATTTATTTATTTATTGAGATAGAGTCTCACTCTGCTGCCTAGGCTGGAGTGCAATGACATGGACTCAGCTCACTGCAACCTTCACCTCCCAGGTACGAGCAATTCTCTTGCCTTGGCCTCCCGAGTAACTGGGATTACAGGTACACTCCACCACATCTGGCAAATTTTTATGTTTTCCATAGAGATGGGGTTTTGGTTTCACTATGTTGGCCAGGCTGGTCTTGAACTCCTGAAATAGTGATCTGCCCTCCCAAAGTGCTGGAATTACAGGGGTAAGCCACCAATTATGCACAATTTTAATGTGTCAATTAATAATTTTAAAAACTTAAAAGATATATATGCTTTGTTCTTAGAGTGGTAAATCTGCTTACTTTTCTTTTTCAAAGAAAGAAAAAAAGAAAGAAAGAAAAAAAGAAAGAAAAATAAATAAAAAAAGAATGAAGGAGAGGAAGAAAGAGGAAGAGGAAGAGGGAGAGAGAACGTAAGTGCTGCTTTATTGCCCAGGCTAGAATGCAGTCTAAAAATGGGTATTGAAAACCTCTTTTATACCAATAATTGTGCTTAATAATGGAGACAGGAAAGCTATGAGAGAAGAAAATGACAAACAAGCAGCCAACCAATATTTCATTTAAACCTGTGAGTAGGTGTGATGTGGTGCTAATAAGAGTGTGTATTTTGTGTATTTAAAGTGGAGAGTTCTATAAATGTTTATTAAGTTTACTTGTTCCAGATCTGAGTTCAAGTCCTGGAGATCCTTGTTAATTATCTGTCTCATTGATCTGTCTAATATTGATGTTGAAGTTTCCCACTATTATTGTGTGGGAGTCTAAGTCTCTTTATAAGTCTTATGTATCTGTGTGTTCCTGTATTAGGTGCATATATATTTAGGATTGTTAGCTCTTCTTGTTGCATTGATCCTTTTACTGTTCTGTAATTTCTTTCTTTGCCTGTTTTGATCTTTGTTGCTTTAAAGTCTATTTTATCAGAGGTGAGAATTGCAACTCCTGCTTATTTATTTATTTATTTATTTATTTTTGCTCTCCATTTGGTTGGTAAATCTTTCTCCATCCCTTTGTTTTGAGTCTTTCTCTATCCCTTTGTTTTGAGTCTTTGTGTATCCTTGCATGTGAGATCGGTCTGCGGCATACCGATGGCTTTTGGCTGTGTCTTTTGATTGGGGGATTTAGTTGATTTAAATTTAGGATTAATAATAATATATGTGAGTTTAATACTGTCATTTGATGTTAGCTGGCTGTTTTGCCCATTAGTTGATGAAAATTCTTCATTATATTGATGCTCTTTACTTTTTGGTATATTTTTGGAATGGCTGATACTGGTTGTTCCTTTTATGTGTAGTGCTTCTTTCAGAAGCTCTTGTAAAGCAGGCCTGGTGGTGATGAAATCTCTGAGTACTTGCTTGTTCACAAAAGATTTTATTTTTCCTTCACTTATGAAGCTTAGTTTGGCAGGATATGAATTTCTGGGTTGAAAGTTCTTTTCTTTAAGGATGTTGAATATTGGCCCCCACTCTCTTCTGGCTTGTAGGATCTCTGCTGAGAGATCTGCTGTGAGTCTGATAGGCTTCTGTTTGTGGGTAACCTGACCTTTCTCTCTGGCTGCCCTTAGTATTTTCTCCTTCATTTCAACCCTGATGATTATGTGCCTTGAGGTTGGTTTTCTTGAGGAATATCTTTGTGGTGTTCTGTATTACCTGGAGTTGAATATTGTCCTGCCTTGCTAGGTTGGGAAAGTTTTCCTGAATAATATCCTGAAGAGTATTTTCCAGCTTGGATTCATTCTCTTCGTCACATTCAGGTTTAAAACTTGTGCATACTTCGCAAAGGTCTCGTGTTGTGTTTTTCAGCTCCATTAATTCACTTATATTCCTCTCTAAATTGTCTATTCTCGTTAACATTTCGTCAAACCTTTTTTCAAATTTCTTAGTTTCTTTGCATTGGGTTAGAACGAGTTCTTTTAACTCACAGAAGTTTCTTACCATCCAGCTTTTGAAGTCTGCTTCTGTTAATGGAACTCACTCGTTCTCCATCAGGCCTTGTTCCGTTGCTGATGAGGAACTGTGATCCCCTGTAGAGGGAGAGGCGTTCTGATTTTGAGTATTCTCAGCCTTTTTAGGCTAGTTTCTTCCTTTCATTATAAATTTATCCATCTGTCTTCTTTGTAATTACCGACTTTCTAATTAGGTTTCTGAGTGGACGTCCAACTTGTTGATTCCCAGCGCTGGAACCTGAGCAACCCACTGCACCGGCTAAAACAGCGGCATTAAGATTGATGATGCTTTTCTGACTCTGCACCAAGAACCGCCAAGACGAGGCCCTGGCAAAACCGCCACACCGGCCACAAGAGTTGCCCTGGCGACCCGAGGGGTTCCTCTGCTGGGAATCTCCCGGTCCGTAAGCAACAAAAATTCGTCTGAAAGTGTGGCATCCTTTCTCGTTCTCTGGGCTCTCACTGGGGGCTGCAATCCCGAGCTGCTAGTGATCAGCCATCTTGGATCTCCCTTTTTTTCCATGTCCATCTTTATTTTCAAAGTTGGGCTCTGTTAGTGCAGATTTTTCAAAAATATTCTTTTTGTTTGTTTCTGGACAGTTTTGAACATAGATCACTCTATTATAGGCCTTGAGTCTCTTCCACAATTGCACGTATACTTTACACTGAACATACATAAAAAGAAGTCCTCCAGTGAAGCTGATTGCCACAACTACCAATTTAGTCCAAAAGGGCCATTCCAGGATTCCTGTTGCCTGACCCTGCTTGATCTCCTTGGCAGTACGGTCAATGTGCACACACAAGGACCAGACCACACATGTGATGGCGATGACGTGGAATGTCACTGAGCACATAATCTTCCTGCGTTCGCTGGCTGTCATCTGCAACTTCTCCCATTTTCTCAGTGGCTTCAGCTTGGTCTCCATGACAAACTCGTACTTGCAGAGCTCGCAGCAGTGCGTGTTGGAGCTCCTGATCCACTGCTGCAGGCAGGCCTGGTGCATGAAGTGGAGGCTTCCTGTGCAGCGGCAGGGGGTGATGAGGGGGCTCTCGTCGTCTCCTTCACAGTGGCAGATCTTGCAGATATCCTGGCTGGATGGCGCGATAGACGTGAGAGAGAAGGTGGATGCCGGAGCCGGAGCTGATGCTGACGTAGGACTCCCAGCCTGTTCCTCCCTCTCCTTTTCTTTGGTCCTACTGCTTACTTTGATCTCTGATATATTTAACATATTTCTCTTATGTACAATAAATATATAATTCAGAAAATTTATTTGTAGAATATTGCATAATATAGTTACTTAAGTTCCTAAATATTTTTTATAATTAATTATGTATCATAGAGATGAGTGTTAAATTTACAGCCAGAAATAGTCTTAGACTGCCTTTTAGAATTCAATTTGCTGATGAAGCTTTTTCATTTTCTATTTACTTATCTATAAAATAAGGATTGTATTGGTAGATTCCTCAAATATGACTGTTAAATTAGATTCTTATATGTATTAACTCATAGAACACAAAGATGCTTCCCTTTAATAGTTTTTCATCAAAATTTTTTATAAAATAAATGTCTCAATTGTTCATATTTATAAAATTACCATAAGATTATAATATAAAAATAACTTAAAATAATAACATAATTTATTGATGTATTATTAACATCTAATAATAATACATTTTAGTAATATGTATATTGTCATAAATTAAATATAATTTTGTGGATTTTTAGTTTCAAATTTAGCTCTCTCCACTTGTTTCTTTGTATTTTATTTCAAAATATAATCTTAGAGATTTTTTTCTGATCAATATTTTATCATATATTTTATGGAAGGGATGTTGTTATTATTATGTAGAAAGTATAGTACTATAAGTCAGGAGAGAGGTTGTTTTAATGTTATCAGACTTTCTTTTGGTGTATGTGTATGTACTTTACCAAGCCTTAGCAGCTGAGATCAGGAGTAAACAAATCCAAACCATGAATGTTAAAAAAAAAAAAAAAAAATTCAAAGTCAAATTGAAGGTAATAAGTATATTCTGACCAAAATAAATAATAATAATTAAAATTCTTTAGCATTATACAAAAAAGTTTACAAAGTTTAGGAATTGCTTTTAGTCCTGATATTTTAAGTGGCAACTGACAGTACCTTTATGAACCCAGTGGCAGATAGCTCATTTTCCAAGTCTTCACTTTGAAAAAAAAAAAAAGGCATAAATTGTCAAAAGCAATTCAAAGGGATTCAGTTTATTCCTCCATTTTAGCACTTTGCCAAACTGAGGCAGGATAGGTAGTCAAAGAAGTAATCCTGTCCTCAGGATGACAGCCATAGCCATTCACCAACAACACATGAAGCCCCGGCATTTGCATTGTAATCAAGCTCATTCAAGCCAAGCTACCTCCAGTGTGAAATTTCCCCTGTAGACAGCTTGCACATTTTGATTTTACCTATCTTTAAACTCACTCTTTGCTCATTATAATAGTAAAAAAACACACTCCAGGAGGAGATTTTAAATGCAAATAAGACATATGATGTATGAATAAGCATGCACTCAGAGGACCACCCGAAACATGCTTACTGGTAGGTAGCACGCCTTCCTAGCTCCTTATGAATAATCATGTAAGATTCCCATGGAGGGAGTTTCCCAGTAACAGTGAACACTGTCTCATCCTTACAAGCAGCTGATTCTAAATTATCTCTCCAGGTGTACTGTCTATTTTGCAATTTGCTGCTCCATGCTGCATCATTTTTTGCTGTGTGTCTCTTTTAAATTATTTTAAACCAAGAAGACAAGAACGAAGATTTCACAACAGTCATCAACAAAACAAATTCTTAACTTGCCAGTTGTCCTAACATAGAGTCGTTGAGATGATGCTCTCCATAACCCAAGCTACCTTCCATAGGCCTCAGTGGACAAGACAGGCACCAATCCAATTTTGGTGATCATTTGTTATATCAATTGAAATAGCCTCTCCTCCAGTAAAGAAGAATCTTTCTGCTTCAAAACCATGGCAAATGTGAAGAAACACAATATTTTTAAAATTTTCAATTAGAACACTTATCTAACTGGTAAGCAGGCATAAAAAGAAATTTTCATCCCAAATAGCTATGTAAAAAATATTATTTGCATGAAATATTTTGAGACATTCTGGGAGAGGACATTCTTCTTAGATAATTACTGATGATAAAAGGCCAACAAGTCGTATTGAAAACTTTGGTCATCTCAAAACATTGTTATAACTCTTGCCTCCCCTAAATACCCCAACTTAAAACTGACAAATGGCATTAGGCAAGCACCGTTTGCATTGAACCTGTAGGTACAAATTAATGCAACAACTTTGAGTGTGTACAAAATCTTTACAATGTGAACAGAAAATAAAATTTAATGATTTCACCATCAATTTATTTTCTTATTTCACAGATGACTTTACTGCACCTGCTTTTCTCACCAATAACCTTCCTCCAATAACCTGACTCCTGCTTGAATGATCAGTGAAGAAGCTGGAATCAGTATGAAGACATCTTTCATACTTCCACACTAACAAAGCTACTAACCTCCCGAGATTGATTCCACATATGCTAACTTGCTTACTGTCCGTGGATCACCTTCCTTGCACCTTTCTCAGACCAATCTCTCTACTTGTGCACAAGAGGATAACATTGGTCATCCCCACTCAAGTGTCATACATACAGTGTTTCCCTCTTTTTCTACATTCCCATTTTTTTCACATTTTACTCAATCATTCCCATCTAACAAATGTAATGTATTCCATTAAAAAATAGTATTCCCTTGTCCATCATTTCTTCTCCAAGTACCACCCCAACATCCTGTTGTCTTTCACAGGAAAAAAATGTCTACAAATTTGGTACCAACTCACTGTCTGTCTTCTTTGTTGCCTGTTGATCTCCCCAATACTCAAATCAACAACTTCACTGAAAGTGCTTCTGTGTAGCTCAACAACAACCTTCACAAGCCTATACCCATAGTTATGGTTAAACTCAGTATCAGCAGCATCTTAACACACTTGATCGAACATCATCTTCACTTTTCATCTAGGCAGTGCACTCACACTTTCTCCTTAATCTACTTGTCTGGTCCTTTTCATTCTTCTTTGTTGGAGTCTATCCAATTTTCTGCCTATTAAATGTGAAATAGCCCAAGGCTCAGATTTCAGACATGTTCTACTTATTTATCAACAACCATTCTCTGGGTCCTTGGTTCTCAACCTGACTGCATGTTGGCATAACCTTGATAAATTGAAAAATACATGATTTTTATTTTATTGGCTTCGAGAATAACCTGGACATAAACATTATTAAACAATTCCCCTATTAGATTCTAATTTCCAGTCAAGATTTAGAACCACAGTTTTAAGTCAAATTGCACAAATCCTTCATTTGAAATGGCATTTATACTAGCTCCACATTAGAATCATCTGGGCTATTTAAATATATCTACATCTAAACTAATGCATAGATCACCTTTTTTTCAACGCTAAGTAAATTGTTTTTCCCTGAGATCCAGACACATATGTATATATAAAAAAAATCACCCAGTAATTCTAGTAACAGCCAAGGTTGGAAACCATTAATAAATATAATGATTACTCCAAGTTTAAAATCCATAAACTGATGTTTTCCTTGAATCCAGTCTTACATATAGAGCTTCCTTCTCAGCTTATGTATTTGGATATATCAATGGTATTTTAAACTTCCATTTCGGAAGCTTAATTATTTCTTCCCACCTCAAGTATACCCCATTCCTTTATTGAGCATTTATGTGACACATTCATTCTAGGCTCTAGAGATTCAGCAATTAAGAAGATAAAATTTCATACGTTCTTGGTTCTACATTTTAGCAGAAGATACAAACCATTAATAGACACACATGTGTGTGTGTATATATATACACACACACACACACACACACACACACACACACACACACACACTTTTGGGGCCAAATCTATGGGCTTAATGGTGTTTTCTTTTACTGAAAATATGTTTTCAATATGTCAGAGAATCTAGGATTTTCTACATGCAAAATATCTATGCAGAGTCTGACAATCTCTCAGTATCTCCAATTGTTATGATCCTGATTGGAATGCTATCTTACTAAATTTTAGTCATGGCTAATTAACTGGTATTTTATTCCAACTTTTCTGTCCTGATACAATCCCTATTCTCCACACACCATAAGAGTGATCTCTGTAAAACATGAACCTGACCATGTCACTTTCTAGTTCAAATGCCACTGAGGCTATCCTTTCTTAAATTAAAATCCGAAGTCTTACATTAATCCTGAAATCCATATGCAATCTGCTTCCCCATCATGATCCCCATCCATGCCTTTATCTCCTATTACTTTCTCCCTTTCTCTTTTTATTACAATTAATCTGGCTTTGCTTTTCAGAAAACACACCAGTAATGTTCTGATATTTACTTTTGCATATGCAGTTTCACCTTCTGCACAAATTTATGACTCTAGTTCATTCAGGTGTAAAATAATACCTTGTTACAAAAATATTTTCTTTTAATATGTATAAGATTATATTTCTTACTCTTGAAGCTCTTTTCTTTTTCTCAACTTATATTTTAAGTTCTGGGGTACATGTGCAGGATGTGCAGCTTTGTTACATCAGTAAAGGCATGCAACAGTGGTTTGATGCACAGATCAACTCATACCTAGGTACTAAGCCCAGCGTGCATTAGCTATTCTTTCTGATGCTCTCCCTCCCCCCACCCGCACTGACAGGATCCAGTGTGTGTTGTTCCACCTCCCTCCTCTGCAAGTCGTATCCATGTGTTCTTATCATTCAGCTCCTACTTACAAGTGAAAACATGTAGCGTTTGTTTTTCTGTTCCTGTGTTGGTTTGCTGAGAATAATTGCTTCCAGCTCTAGCCATGTCCCTGAAAATAACATGATCTTATTCTTTTTTATGATTGCATAATACTCCATGGTGTATATGTAACACATTATTTTAAATCTTTCTATTACTGATAGGCATTTGGATTGATTCTGTGTATCTGCTATTGTGGATAGTGCTGCAATGAACATACATGTGCATGTATCTTCATAATAGAACAACTTATAATCTTTTGGGGATATATCCAGTAATGGGATTGCAGGATATGTGAAGAATTGCCACACTGTCTTCCACAATGGTTGAACTAATTTACATTCCCACCAACAGTGTGCAAATGTTCCTGCTTCTCTACACCACAACAGCATCAGTTGTTTCTTGACTTTTTATAATTGCCATTCTGACTGGTGTAAGATGGAATGCCATTGTGGTTTTGATTTGTATTTCTCTAATGATCAGTGATTAGCTTTTTGTCATACCTTTGTTGGCCACATGAATGTATTCTTTAGAGAAGTGTCTGTTCATGTTCTTTGCCCACTTTTTTATGGAGCTTTTTTTCTTGTAATTTTTTAAAGTTCCTTGTAGACTTGAGATATTACACCTTTGTGAGATAAATAGACAGCAAAAATATTCTGTTCTGTAGACTGCCTGTTCACTCTGATGATAGTTTCTTTTTCTGTGCAGAAGCATTTTAGTTTAGTTAGATCCCATTTGTAAATTTTTTCTTTTGTTGTAATTGCTTTTGGCATTTTCATAATGAAACTTGCCTGTGCCTATGTCCTTAATAGTATTGCAGAGATTTTCTTCTAGGGTTTCTCGAGTTTTGGGTTTTCCATTTAAGTGTTTGATCCACCTTGAGTTAATTTTGTATAAGGTGTAATGAAGGGGTCCAGTTTCAATTTTCTGCATATGGCTGGCCAGTTTTCCCAGTGCCGTTTAATAAATAGGGCATATTTCCCCACTGATATTTTTTATCAGAGTTGTCAGAGATCAGATGGTGGTAGGTGTGCAATCATTTTTCTGGGTTTTCTATTTTGTTCCATTGGTCTATGTGTCTTTCTTTCTTTTTTAAAGACCGCATTTCACCATGTTGGTCAGGCTGGTCTTGAACTCCCGACCTCAGGTGATCTGCCCACCTTGGCCTCCAAAGTGCTTGGATTACAGGCATGAGCCACCATACCCGGCCTTGTGTGTCTTTTTTTCTTTAATACCAGCATCATACTGTTTTCTTTACTGTAGCCTTATATTAAATAGTACAGTTTGAATTTGGGTAGTGTGATGCCTCCAGCTTTGTTATTTTTCATTAGGATTTTCTTGGGTATACAGGCTCTTTTAGGGTTCCATATGAATTAAAAAATAATTTTTTTTTCTAATTCAGTGAAGAATGTCAACGGTAGTTTAATGGGAAAAACATTGAATCTATAATTTACTTTGGGCAATATGGTCATTTTCATGATATTGATTCTTCCTATCCATGAACATGGAATGTTTCTCCATTTGTTTCTGTCCTTTCTGATTGCCTTGAGCAGTGGTTTCCAGCTCTCCTTGAAGAGGTCCTTCACTTCCCTTGTTAGCTGCATTTCCAGGTATTTTACTCTCTTTGTGACGATTGTGACTGTGAATTCTTTCATAATTTGGCTCTCTGCTTGTCTGTTGTTCCTGTATAGGGATACTTGTGATTTTTGCACATTGATTTTGTGTCCTGAGACTGTGTGGAAGCTGCTTATCAGCTTAAGAAACTTTTGGGCTGAGATGTTGGGGTTTTCTAGATATAGAATCATGTCATCTGGAAACATCAACAACTTGGCTTACTTTCTTCCTATTTTAATACCCTTTATTTCTTTATTTTGCTTGATTGCTGTGGCCAGAACTTCCAGTACTACCTTGCATAGGAGTGGTGAGAGAGGGCATCCTCGTCCTGTGCCAGTTTTCAAGGGTAATGTTGAAACTCTTTCTGTAGTTTTTTCCTTTATAGCACTATTTAAAGATTTATATTATTACTTATGTTTGTGATTTTTCCTTACATATATATGTGTGTGTATATATATTTATTTATATAGTACATTATGTATAAATACAGATATATATTTATATATACACATACCCACAAAATACAATGAGAACAAGAATTTTCTCTTCACTACTCTATTCTCAGTGATATGAACAGTTATAAGTACATGTTGGCTGGGTGTGGTGGCTCATGCCTGTAATCCCAGCACTTTGGGAAGCCGAGACAGGAGGATCTCTTGAGCTGAGGAGTTCCAGAACTGCCTGGGCAAAACCCATGCCTAGAAAGTAATTTTAAAAATTAAAAATTAACTGGGTATAGTGGCCTGTACCTGTAACCCTAACTACTGAGGAGGCTGAGGCAGGAGGATCCCTGGAGCCGAGGAGCTCAAGGCTGCCATGATCACACCATTGCACTACAACCTGGGTGACATAATGAGATCCTGTCTCAAGAAGCAAACAAACAAAATGTACATGTTATCCACGAAATAAGTATTTGCTGGATACAAATTATCTAATATAGTATTTAATATTAACTAATCTTATCTATTAAGTTTAGCTAACCTGGCTAATGTTAATGTCTTAGATTATCTAATGTTAACTTCATCTATTTAAAAGAACAAAAAAAAATTGAAAGTAACAAAATATTGAATAAGGTTTCTCTGTAACACTGTGAATGACAATATTTTCTTTACTGTACTTTTTCTATAAATAGTTGCTCTTCTATACATACATATGTATCTATACATATTATGAAAAGTTTCACTTTTAGCTTTAAATATTAATGTTGTTGAAATAAATTATATTTTCTGAAAGATGACAGTTGGAATAGATAATTGTCATACCTTTTATTTATAAATCTTTACTTTGTAATGTGCTTCAAGTTTATACATATGTATAAAAACATATATATGTGTGTGTGTGTATATATATATATATATATATCCATCTACTATTTATACTTTAACATTTTAAATAAGATTCATTTATCCCTATCCTTGGTAACACACATTTAATTCAGTTTGTACATTTTGGGATTTTTGCCAATGTTGAGAACAATTCGACTTCTTAAACTAAGTGATAATTTTCTAATTAATTCAATTAAATACTCATTTAAGTATATTTGGCTTGGGGGAGGATAACGCTAAAAATCTGTAGCTGGACTTGTAACCTGGCCGTGTGCCTAGAAACACTGAACGGTGATATTAAGTAGTCACGAGTAACTGGGAACAAATAGTAAGAAAAATTAAGCCACTGTGTCTCAGAGAAAAGAGCTTACATGCTGAGTATATAGTTATAAATTTGTCTTTAACTCACAGTTGTTTAAAAGTGTAATAGATCTGTGAATACTCAGACATAAGAATCAACATTTGGAGCATTTCTTGTAGAATGGAATGTGTTGTAGATCAGTTTTCCTGGGAGTCCAACTTGAAGCAGATTTGCAGGTAGGGTATCTATTAAGGCGAACTCTTAGGGTTGACACCTTTGAGTAAGGGAAGGCAGCATGATTGGGCAAGGTAGCTCTGGACCAGGCGTGACCCACCAGAGTTGCCCAGAACTAAAGCTGTGAGCCTAGATATTTATGTCTCTTTACCAACCAGTTATTGGTAGAGACTATTTTAGCCTAGAGCATTTTCTGGAAATTGACTCATCTGGCCACTAACAACATCCAAGATTTCCAGCATATGGGCAAATTATTATTTCAGTTTTGAAAGGTATACATGGAGGAGAATCTAGGAGGTATGCAAAATAATATTAAAGAATTTGTAAACAAATGTGAAATATAATAAAATTAGAGCAAATACAGAAATTGGCATTTAACCAGAAAGTACAAATGATAAATCAATCTATAAAAATATTCCTACATTTATTAGTCATTAGACTAATGCAAAACTTTTCACAGTATGAAACTATGTTATTGTATCTAGATACACATTAATAAATTGGACCTTATCAAGTGTTAGTGAGAATATGAACTGTATTATACATTGTTGCTATACAACCCATTTTCTGTGAAGTACTCCTCTCCGGGGGAGAATAATATATTCCTTTCTTTTTAAAATAGGTGTGGTCAAGTTATTTTCTTTGGCCTAAATGTATAAGGGATATTTCAAATGGGGCTTTTCTGTCTGCTAGAATCCCAAATTATATAATCATAAAGTAGAGCCATAGCCACACTATAAAGGTTTCTCAATAATGTGAATGGATCACGAGGTCAAGAGATCGAGACCATCCTGGTCAACATAGTGAAACCCCGTCTCTACTAAAAATACAAAAAA
>NW_016107448.1:1042110-1054627 GCF_001604975.1 Cebus imitator
TGGCGCATGCCTGTAATCCCAGCTACTCAGGAGGCTGAGGCAGGAGAATTGCCTGCACCCAGGAGGCGGAGGTTGCAGTGAGCCGAGATCGCGCCATTGCACTCCAGCCTGGGAAACAAGAGCGAAACTCTGTCTCAAAAAAAAAAAAAATAATAATGTGAATGGTAAAAAACTCTTTTTTTTTTTTCCCCTAAACTACTGGGATTTTGGCAACATTTGTTATTCATGTATCAAATTCCCAGATTAGTGACTCAAAAGAAAATGGTGTCTATGCCCTTGTATAGGTCACTCGCAGATTACTTAGGGCTTGACCGTTTAGCTTATCTATCTTGTCCAATGAAAAATCGACAAACATGATGAAAAGACACTTCATCAAGCTTTAACTCTTGGAACACTGCCATATGGAAAGGAACCTGGTATATCTTTCTAAAGGATGTGGTCCTTTGTGAAGAGAACATTTAGTGAAAGAAGTAAGCCATATCATCCATTCCAGACATTCAAGCTGAGGTACAAAATAAAAGGAAGGCCATCAATACCATGCATTTTAGTGCAATAGCAAATGACCATCCAGAGGTCAATATGGAAACATATTGCATCATTATGTACTTTTGGTACCAATTTTTTCAGTTAAATAGGTTTTGTAAACACCGATTTTTACATTTACTTTACATATATTTTATTATTGATGTTATTCATTTGAATTCATTTTATTTATTGTTTATTTTCATGGCTTGTAAATTTGTGTCCATTTTGCAATATCTTTTTTTAATTTGAATTTAGATTTTAGTGACTTGTTTGAAAAAAAAAAGTGTTTACAATTATTTCTCTTCCTGTGTCTGGGCACTTGCAATGTGATTTTGTAACTACTCTTAGCAAGAGACTGCATGTCTATATCTGCTTCTGAAATCTGAAACCATACCTTGTTTTGTCACTTTGACAAGTGACATTATGCAAGTTCCATGTTTAGGCATTGGGGCTTTGTGTATTTCAGTCGTTCTCTTGGAAACCTGCCTTTCGCTGTAGGGACATCTCAGGTTAATTCACGGCCGTTATGTGATCCAGTTATCTCCACTTACCCCAATCCATAGCCCTTACGAAGTACCAAAGCAGGGCCATCTAGTTGACCACTGACTGACTATAGATGCATGAGTGAGGTGAAGTAAAATAAGGAGAAAAAACCATATGCTCCCAATCCAAAGTTCTGACAAAGAGAATCATAAACCAAATATGCAACTGTTGTTTTAAGCCACTAAGTTTGTCTGTGGTTTGTTACATAGTAAAAGCTAAGTGACAATAGTCCTAGAGACATTATTCTATAGGTTTACATTAAAATGTTAGAGTGGTCTTTTTCACTTAAGTTTTAATTTAATGCACTGAAAACAAAATTTTATAGGAAGAATTATATAGAGATCTGCTTTCCTTTCCATATTCTCTGCAACCTACCATTAAATAATCAGATGTACCCTACTGTATTAAAATATTTGTCATATAACAAGCCTTATAAGCCTTATTGTATTCTGCAGTCTGTTTTTGAGATCTCTCTAATTTTTCATTAATTAATTGATCTATACTGCATCTCTCCAATAGTGGTAATTATTATGATTATGAAAATATTTGAAATCTGATAAAGCACTTTCCTAATTCTGTCTTTATTATTCTTCAGGAGTATCTTGATTACTATTATTAGTCTTCAAGTTTGTCAATTTCCTGAAAAAATTGATATTAATTTGTTTTTATTATATTAAATCAATACATTAATATAGGGAGAATTGTTATCTTCATGATATTTAGGGAGAACTAAAATTTTAAAAAATTATGTTTTCACATTGATAAACATGATATAGTTCTCAAAATCTTTATTTGTTTCTTAAAAATAGCATATAAACTTTCATACACATTCTACAAGTATATCGCTATATTTATTATTGAGGAGCTTATTTCTCATTGCTTTTTAAAGTTTGTTTTCTCATAAATGTTACTTCCAAAGTTTATATAAGAACATTTTCATTTTTATTTTTCACTTTTACCTGGTGAAGTTATTGTCATTCATGAAATATAAGAATTTTGTTGAGTATTTTAAAAATTTTCCTATTTACTCAATCATAACACTTGAAAATAATTAGACATTTGCTTTAATTACTACAAGGTTTATAACTTACAAAATTGTCTTTCTGAACTAACACTAACTGTACATTTAATAATGGGAGTATTCACCTTATTTACAACAGAAAAAAATTTTCAATTATTATATTTGATTTAATAATTTATATATTTTGCCAGATTAAAGGCGTTCATTTCCATTCCCAGTTGTGAAAGTTTTCATTTTTTGTCATAAGTATATATTAATTATAAGTAATTAAAATGTTATTGAGGTGATCATATAAATTTTCTTACTTAGATTAAATAAATCAATTTTTTAAGGGTAACAATTTAACATTATCTGAAATAATCTGAAACATATCATGATACAGTATATTTTTCACACAATAGGGGTCTGATTTCCATAGTTTATTTAGAATTTAAATTTGTACTTGTGTGTTAAGGTGTCTAGTAATTTCCTTTTTCATGTTTCTTTATAAAATATATTTTGGTATGAAAGTTATCTGAAATAAAAAGTATATCAAAATAAGCAAAGCAGCCTTTTAAAATAGGAATAATGACACAAATGAACTGAACTACACAAGTAAACAAATTACTTTTTAGAGAAATTGAAAATAAACTTTTTCTCAGAGGCAAGGTCTTGCTCAGTTATTCAGGCTGAAGTGCATAACATATACTTTACAGTGGGTTTCAAAAAGTTTTAAGATTTGTGATATATACAAAATACTTGCAAATACATCTTCACTAAATTTTGGTATAATAATTTTAATAATCACATTGTTATTAAAACTATGATAGTTGAAAGAAGATACAATATAGTTGGATAACTTATGTGGAAACTTTGGCTCTTAAAATTGAATTGCACATATTAGTATAAACTTCTAAAGGCTTGCTCTCTTCCTAATATACACAATTTCTCCGTCTTTTCATTATTCTAGAATATTAAACAATACCTCTAGTCTACCTCCTAGACTACAGCCTCTAAATATCACTGCAAAACAAAAAAAAAAGCAAGGATTTTTTTTTTTTCAACTTATAGTTTAGGTGCAGGGGAACATGCACAGGTTTTTGCATGTGTGTATCACAAGATGCTGAGGCCTGCAGTACAGACCCTGTCACCCAGGTGGTGAGCATAGTATCTAATAAGCAGTTTTTCAGCTCTTACACTCCTCTCTTCCTCCTTCCCCCATCTAATAGTCTGCAGTATCTATTGTGCAATGTTTAGCCCCACTTATAAGTGAGAACATACTGTATTTGCTTTTCTGTTCCCCGATCAATTCACTTGGGTTAATGACCTCCAGCTACACCCATGCTGCTGTAATGGACATGATTTCATTATTTTTGATGGCTGTGTAGTAATCCATAGTGTATGTACCACATTTTCTTCATCCAGTTCACCATCAATGGGCTCATGAGTTGATTCCATGTTCCCAGTACCTAAATCAATCCATGTATGTCTGGGGATATGCCTCTCTATATTCCCTACAGGCAATTTCTGGGCTACAAAGCAACAATAAACTATCAAAATAAAAAAAAAATTTCATGTTCAAAAATCTCAGGTGACCTCCCAAAACTCTGCTTCTGAACCAAGTAGAGTATAGCATGAGAAAGACTACAATTGATTTTTATAAATTCCAAAATTCATAATTATATTAATAACAAATTGTTCTGAAAATGGTAATGTAAAATTAGAAACAAACATTTATCTCATCTACTTTATTGACTTTACCATAACAGGATAAAGAGGAGAAATTCCTTAGAAAATAATTTTATCTAATAAATTCAGAAAGAAAGGGAAATTGGAATATTAACATTTCTTAACATATAGTGAAACAATCAATCTAAACAATAATCTAAATGATGTTAAATGATTAGTTGAAATTTTGGTAAGGAATTTTTATAGTAGCGTGATTAGACTGGTAGCACTCTACCCGTTGGTCAGGGTTTTCATTAATAAATATAGAACAACCAGACATTCTGTGTGTAATAATTTTGCACAATAGAAATTACACAGAAGCATTATTATTTTTGTTCCACAAAAGTTGAACATAACTTGAATCAAACTTCTGGTTGTAATTATTGTTCTACAGGAAATAGGATGAATTGAGAAACAAAGTAAACAACATCAGAAAAAGACAACTTGCCACACACCAAATATGTGTCAATCTATTAGACAAATTACTTGGTCTTTTCAACTAGATAATGGCAAAAAATAAAAACATCTCTAAAAAGATTTTTTTCTGCAACTTTTTGTAACACGTTAGAAGAGTTCTGTGAAAGCCTTCACTGCTTCAGCCACCTTATCTACCGAATCCAGATCTGCCTGTTAAATCCGGATGTGCTTTTAGCAACCACATTCATAAGTAAAGAGATAGGTGGTGAACTAACTTATTTTAAAATCAGGGGGAAAAAATAGCTAGTTTTTATTGATGGAATTTCTAAACTTCTGTAAAATATTCTTGGCTATAGCTCACTTAATGCAATCTCATATTCATAAATCTATAAGATGGAATTGATATACAACAAATTGGATGACAGAGTAAAATCATCAAAAAAATGATGTATACTAGGAGAAGATAGAGAAAAACAAAATGCAAATTGTTCTTTATGTGCGGACCTGTCTGTAAATGGATATTGATTGATAAACATCAAATTCTATATTTTAGCTTAACTTTAGGCTACACAAAATTATAACATTTCCAAAGAAAGCTTTTCAAGCATAACGTAATTAGTATATATGTAAATTCTGTAGTATTATAGTTGTATATTCATAAATAAAGTGAGTGAAGGGAGATAGTGACTTGACCAGGATCACAAATGTATTGCTACATGGTTAAAGATGTTTAAAATGTAAAATATGATCATCACATTTTAAATGTTTCAGGAAGCATGCCATGTGGATTGATGAGAAGAATGTTCTTTCCATGTAGGAAAATAATTGTGGACCTCTGAATTGTGCTACAAATACATGAATAATACTTCACAGGCAAAAATTGAACTTATGTAGTGGAGATGCTGAGTCACTACTAAAGTGATATATGAAACTATTAATGGACCTCAGCAAGACTATCTCTTTTACTCTATGCCAATAATCCAAAAGATGAAATGTAACTCACTGTGAAGGACAAAAATAAATGTGTCAGACATGATATGTTAGTCCTGAAAATGAGGAGAAAGTAAAATTTTTTTGAATATCATATTAATAAAAATGATTAATTCTTCTCTTCCCTTCCCCACCATATCTTGTATGGTAATTTTAATGCATACAAATTCAGAGATTTTGGATAGTGTCAGTCATTTTTCTTCACATAGTGAATTCATTATAACGGAGTTACTCAGGTTTGAGACGCTAATGATTCACCAAATTGTATTTTGCTTGTAAAATGGTATTTGCGTCTCTGAAAGAAGTGATGACTAGCTAAAATCTGGTTTATCATGGCTACTACATGCAACAAAATGGCAAATAAGTATTAACTCATTTTGTAACCTTGGGTAAAACATTGCCCAAGAGGTAATATTTTATATTTTTATAGTTTCCAATGTAAAGGAAATATGTAAAGATCTATAGAATTGATCAGACGTCATAGCCAGTGTTCCATAAAAGTATATATGTCATATGTGAGTAGCAGTGTCAAAGAAAGCATTCTAAGCAGGCTAATGACCTGAAAATGTCTTCTTTCTTTTACATGAAAATCACTTAATCTGCCTCTCTGAAGTTAAGTGACAATTTGAGCTTATAGGCAAATGATGTCCTGAATTTTAGGGAAGTAAGAGCTGGTATTGTGTTTTCTCTACCAATTTTGGGAGCAGATGTCTCATCAACATATTAGAGCATTTTGCCTCTGTTTATTCCCAATTGAAATGCTTAAGAATGCTTCACAACAGTTTTAAGTAGTCTGACTAACCCCCAGAATTAGTTGAATAGTTGAGCTGAATTTCTCTGTAATTATCAGAGAATATATGGAAAACAGAGGTAGGAAGATGCCTTTACACATGTCAGCAGGGATACAGTTTACCTTTTTGTTATGGCTTATATAGGGAGGGCATGCATTTCTATCACTGCATGACTGTACAACTTTAAATAAAATTAAACCCCTATCTGTAGCCAAGGAACAACAAAAACAAAAAAAAAAAAAAAAAAAAAAAAAAAAAAAAAAAAAAAAAAAAAAAAAAAAAAACTTGTAAAAAAAACCAATGAAAGATAGTAATACCTGCCTAATAAAACTTAATAACAAATGTATAATAATGGAAAACATATTTGTAATGTAAACAATAATCTTTTTGAAGAAGACACAAATATCAAAAAACAATGATCTATTGATATAAATAGGAAATTCACCAAAAAGTAATCCAAATTGTTAAATTCTCTAGTATTCAGGTAAATAAAAATATAGGTAATAATGAATTGTTATTTTATATGTATCAGCTTACATTTTGTATGTAAAAAGTTAAAAAGACATAGAGGTGCTATTACTTTTGGGGACTGGAAAATGACACTCTTCCATTGCTTGTAAATATCTGAATTGGTTTTTAAGGCTGAAAATTGAGCAGCACAAATTAAATGTATTAAGATAAATTTTCCTTTGAAACTCACAATCTTGTGTTGGGATATGTACTCCATAAAAATATAATACCATTGTATAATAATATAAATATCAAACGTTTTATGGCAAGCATAATTTTTATTAGATAAAAAGTGAAAAAAAACATAAATTACTATCATTTGTAGGATAACTGAATAAATTATGTTATTCCCCACTATGATGTATTATGCAGGCATTAAACACAATTAATTGCATTTATGCCTCCTGAAACAGAGGGATTTTCATAAAGTATTATTCGCCAAAAATAGCAGAAAATTAATTCCACTTTAAATTATGAAGTGACAAAAGACTCTGTATTTTTCTATATAGCTAAAATCGTTAAAATTGAAGAAGCTTCATGCTGAATTGTGTATGTGAATTATTTGGTAGAATATGGGTCAGATGAATAGAAAAAAGTTAGCAAAGTCAAAAGAAAAAAGATTAAACAAAATCAGTATTTTTGGTATTTTCATTTATGTAAAATATGTATATTTAAAACGTAACATATACCACAGATGGCTTTGAAAACATTTATTTTTAAATAATTGCTGATAGTCATTTGAATAGGTGAGTGTAGAACATTTAGCCTTTTGAAATTCCCAATACATTTGATGAACAAGCCAAAAAATTACTTTTGATAAACATAGGGTCAGAGAAGGTGGAAACTGAAACCCCAACTTGACTGTTTGTTGGGAACTAAAATGCATTCTCATAGTATATACAGATATAACCACAATATTTTAAGGACTATTAGTATAATTTATGTGAACACTGGCTAATTATAGAGCTATGGACTATTGAAAACCAAGTCATTAAGAGGCCAGGATTCCAACCTGAGGCAGAACAAAAATAAAGATGCAAGAGGGTCACAGGAAGGAAGAAGAAAGGAGAGAAATGGAAATGTATCATTAGATCAAATCTGGAACCTCATCTTATCTATTTTAATAAATATTGCCTTCGACCACATATTAGTTTCTTCTTTCTTTTGTGCCAAAGAGCTCATTTAAACTTTCAATAACAATTAATAATTGTATATATTTATGGGCTACAATATGATCTTTTGATATATGCATACACTGAGAAATGATTAAATCAAACTTCATATATATCAGTTCATCACATTATCATTTCCTGGGTTTGAGAACATTTTAAATCTACTATTTTAGCAATTTTGAAATATAAGTTATTATTAAAAATGGTCGCTGCTGTGCAATAGATTACTAAACCTTACTCCTCTTAATAGAAACCTTGTGTTCTTTCACCACCATCTCCCCTTTCCCTAGCCACCCTCCAACGCACTTTTCTTCTAGGAGCTTGCGTTCTTTTCTGTTGTAGTTGTTTTTCATTTTTCTTCTAACAAAACAAAACAAACAACAACAAAAAAAACAAATAAAAAATGGGATATATGTGCAGATTGTGCACGTTTATTACCTAGGTATATGTGTGACATGGTGGTTTGCTGCATCTACTGACTCATCCTCTAAGTTTTCTTCCAGCACCCCAACCCCCTAAAGGCCCTGGTGTTTGCTGTTCCCCTTTCTGCGTCTGTGTGTTCTCATTGTTCAACTCCCACTTATGAGTGAGAACAAATGGTGGTTTTCTATTCCTGTGTTAGTTTGCTGAGGCTGATGTCTTCCAGCTTCAACCATGTCCCTGCAAAGGACGTGATCTCATTTCTTCTTATGGCTGCATAGTATTCCATGGTGATTTTGTATCACATTTTCTTCACCCAATCTATCATTGATGGATTGGTTCCACGTCTTTGCTTTTGTAAGTAGAGCTGCAATAACATACATGTTCATGTATCTTTATAGTAGAATGATTTGTATTCCTTTGGGTATATACCCAGTAATGGAATTGCTGGTTCAAATGGTATTTCTGGTTCTAAATACTTGAGATACTCCCATACTGTATTCCACAATGGTTGAACTAATTTACATTCCCACCAACAGTGTAAAAGTATTCCTGTTTCCCCATAGCCTTGCCAGCATCTATAGTTTCCTGACTTTCTAATAATTGCCACTCTGACTGGCATGAGATGGTATATCATTGTAGTTTTGATTTGCATTTCCCTGATAATCAGTGATGTTGAGATTTTGTCATACATTTGCTGACTGCATAAATTTCTTCTTTTAATAAATGTCTGCTTATATTCTTTGCCCACTTTTGGATGGGACTATATTTTTTTCTTATAAATTGTTTAAGTTCCTTGTAAATTCTGGATACTATACATTTGTAAGATGAGTAGATTGCAAAAATTGTATTCCATTCTGTAGGCTGTCTGTTCACTCTGATCATAGTATCTTTCTCTGTGCAGAAGCATTTTAGTTTAATTAGATCTCATTTGTCAATTTTGTCTTGCCCGTCACGATCAAGTCATCATTATCCCTGGGATGCAAGGCTGGTTCAACAAACACAAATCAATACATGTCATCTATCACTTAAACAGAACCAAAAACAAAAACCACATAATTATCTCAACAGATGCAAAAAAGGCCTTCAATAAAATTAGACCACCCTTCCTGTTAAAAACTCAATAAACTCAGTATTGATGAAACATATCTCAAAATAATAAGAGCTGTTTATGACAAACCCACAGCCAATATCATATCAAATGGGCAATAGCTGGAAGCATTTCCTTTGAAAACCTGTACAAGACAAGGATACCCTCATTCACTGCTTCCATTCAACATAGTATTGGAAGTTCTGGTAAGGGAAATCAGGCAAGAAAAAGAAATAAAGAGTAATCAAATAGGAAGAGAAGAAGCCAAGTTGTCTCTGTTTGCCAATGACATGATTTTATATTTAGAAAATCCCATCATCTCAGCCCAAAGTCTCCTTAAACTGATAAGCAACTTCAGCAACGTCTCAGGATACAAAATCAATGTGAAAAATCAAAAGCATTTCTTTACACCAACAATAGGCAAGCAGAGAGCCAAATCATGAGTGAACTCCCATTCACAATTGCTACAAAGAGAAGAAAACACCTAGGAATACAGCTAACAAAGGAAGTCAAGGACCTCTTCAAGGAGAACTAGAAACCACTACTCAAGGAAATAAGATTAAGAGAGAATACAAACAAATGGAAAAACATTCTATCCTCATGGATAGGAAGAATCAATATCGTGAACATGGCCATATTGCCCAGAGTAATTTACAGATTCAATGCCATTCCCATCAAATTCACATTGCCATTCTTCACAGAATTAGAAACAAACTATTTTCAATTTCATATGGAATCAAAGAAAATGCCATATAGCCAGGACAATCCTAAGCAAAAAGAACAAAGCTGGAGGCATCATGCTACATGACTTCACACTATACCACAAGGCTAAAGTAACCAAAAGAGAATGGTGCTGGTTTCAAAACAGACATATAGACCAACAGAGCAAAGCAGGGACTTCAGAAATAATGCCACATGTCTACAACCATTTGATCTTTGACAAACCTGACAAAAACAAGCAATGGGAATAGGATCTCCTATTCAGTAAATGATGCTGGGAAAACTGGCTATCGATATGCAGAAAACTGAAACTGGACCCCTTCCGTACATCTTATACAAAAATTAACTCAAGATGTATTAAAGTATTAAATGTAAAACCCAAAACCATAACAATTCTAGAAGAAAACATAGACAATAGCATTCAAGACATAGTCATGGACAAAGACTTCATGATAAAAACACCACAAGTAGTTGCAACAGAAGCTTGCATTCTTAACAAACTAAACTGCTTTTCAAAAATAAATAAATAAGCTGAACTGAAGCCGAAACTAAATTGCAGTTGGCTTGTGATATGATAAAATGACCTTATTTTGGAGAAAGACCTCATATATTGTATTAACTGGGAAAACAGAGAGGAGAGACTGTGACAGAGAAGGAGGAGGAAGAGAGGAAGAGGAGAATTAATAAAAAGTTAAAGAAATTATTTTATTGTAGTATGTAAGGCTATAATTCTGGAGAATTAGAAAATCTAAGACCAGAGCTCTGAAAAACCAGAAGTAAAACCATGCCTTTATCTTCCAATAGCAGACTCATCTGAAACCAATTTCTTTGTTAAACTAACAACTGAGACTGGAGTCTGAATTATATTTTGTTTTTAGTCAAAAAAGAACATGGAATAACACTGGGGTTAGAAGCTAAGACACTTACCACTAAGTTTAACCAAATGCAGTGGAACATATATCATGAGATGTGTCTCTTGTTTTTTTCTGGATTTTAGGAGGTTTTAATTATATATGTGGTGGGTTTGAGGTGGCTAAGGGTTAGAATTCTAGTTAGTTTGGAAAGTATAAGAGAAAGCTAAGCATACTAGGGAGTACTTCAAAAGAAATACAAAAATTGAAATGTTCTTTTAATATCATTTTATATAAGATTTAGACTAATCATAAATGCTAATATATGTACAAGGCATTATTATGACATTTATTTGCATTAATTCACTTCATCTTCTTTTTTTGTAGTAGATATTATAATAATCCATATTTCAGTGAAAAGAAAATTGAGGTCCAGTTAAATGCCTTATCAAAGTCACATATGCAATAATTATGGAACTGGAATTTAAACCCAGAGAAGCTGGCTCAAAAGACTGTGTTCTTCATCACTTTACTGAATTCCATCTGCTATGATGGCACAAAACTGGACTGAAAGATTAATTATATTTAGAGAAGCAGGAGAATCTAATACAGGAATACAGCATAAGGACAGAGAAAGACCTACTACTCTTTCTGACCTGGATGGCTTATGGAAAGAAGAGACAGGGTGAGTTGTGAGAAGATACCACATCAGTCTGTTCTATCTTCCTCACTTCAGATTCCAAAAAGAAGCACAGGAAGCCCAGTGACACAGGGATGGAAGAGGGAGGAAGCTAAAAGTATACAATTCTAAGTATCTTGTGGATATACCAGGCTTTTTGTAAATGTCCTCAAGGGAACAACCAACTTGAAGAAGTGATAATCATGCCAGAATGGTGAGGGGTGACTGATGGATAAATTAGACTGAGTCAGTAATTCTCATTTGCTAAAGGACTGTGTAAACTAAGAAGAAGATTCAGAAGTCTCTGACGCCCTGGTGACAATGTAATAAGGTCCTATCAGAGTCAAGGTCCAGTAAACATCTTGAGTCACAATGCACAACGAATTTGTTACTTGTAGGGAATTCAAGATAAAGACAATGGTCAAGGTCAGGGATTCCAATGGCAGGGTTACTACGACATTCCAAAGGACAAGATTGGATGAGTCACAATTCAGAAATCACCAGTCCAAATGGAAGAGCATAGCAGTCTTTTTTTTTTTTTTTTTTAACCAAAGGCTTGAATGGTTTAGAAGGTACTGCAAGGATTTATGGTCTTTGTCTCCCTCCACTGCCAGATGTCACACAAACCTGACTTCTCCTTTAAAAAAAAAAATACCATCATGGAGAAGAATAAAAGACTGAGTATAAGAAACAGTGAGTTTACATAAAAGAGAGGAATCCATGAAAAAGAAACCATTGACACTGGGAAGCACTAAAATCCTGTACATTGAAAGTGTGACTGATTGTATTTGTTTCTCTTTGCTAACTAGCCAGGTGCTGGCTTATGAATAATCAGCATAGCTATGAGAATAAAAAAAAACCTGAGATTTATTTTGTATACCAGAGTGTACTGTGAGTAACAGTTGTAGCATGGCTGGATGTATTTCAGCAATTATAAAATTTAGGAAATACCATTCTGGACATTGGCAATAGGCTAATAGTCAGAAAATGTATGGCTTAAGAGCCCATAGCAATTGCAACAAACACAAAAAATTGACAAGTGAAACCCAGTTGAATTAAAGAGCTTCTGTGAGGAAAAAAA
>NW_016107448.1:1054637-1147361 GCF_001604975.1 Cebus imitator
AGGAACTTACACAAAACACAAAAGCAAAAAACCAAAAAAAAAAAAAAAACTCATTAAAAAGTAGGCAAAGGACAGACACTTCTCAAAAGAAGATGTACAAGTCACCAACAAACAATTTAAAAAGGCCACCTGTAATCCCAGCACTTTGGGAGGCCGAGGCAGGTAGATCATGAGGTCAGGAGTTCAAGACCAGCCTCGCCAAGAAGGTGAAATCCCTCTCTATTAAAAATACAAAAATTAGCAGGGCATGGTGGTGGATGACTGTTATCCCAGTTACATGGGAGGCTGAGGCAGGGAATTGCTTGAACCTGAGAGGCGGAGGTTGCAGTGAGCTGAGATGGTGCCACTGCACTCCAGCCTGGGTGATAGAGAGAAGCTCCATGTCAAAACCAAACAACCCCATTAAAGAGTGGGCAAAAAACATGAACAGATACTTCTCAAAAGAAGACAAAAAAAAAAAAAAAAAAAAAAAAAAAAAGCTCAACATCATGTTTATTAAAGAAATGCAAATCAAAATCACAAGAATCTTTAGTGTAAGCACAGAGAAAGCTTTCTATAAAAAGCAGTGCCTAAGTAAGATGAGGCATAATGTCGGGTGAGGTTTCATAATCCCATAGAGAAGCATTTAGGAGCCAGGAAGTACTTGGACTCAACACGTTATATTCCAAGAGAAGAACTCGATATCTCACAATTCCGACTAAAGAACAAATATTAAGTGCAACAAATCGGAAGGGATTTACATATTTGGCACAGTTTGCCTGGAGACATTGTAGGCAATTGAGAGTGTAGGTAGCCCTGTCCTAGCAGAGAAAGAAGACTGACCTGTCACTGAAGAAGAGAGAATAAATTTGTGGAACTTCTCTCCTTCACAAATATCAGTCTAATTTTTACCTTCCTCAATATTATGACCACCTTGTATTTCTTACCTTAGATATAGATGAGAAAATTTACCTGCTTTGCAACAATGATTAGAAATTAAAATAGAAAATTCCATTCAGATAATGGAAAAGCTTATTATATCAGTTTTTCTAAGTAAGACAAAACAAAAATCTAACTCAAATAACACTGTAGTTGAGTATCAACAATTCATTGTCCCTGAAACTTATCCTGAGGAACTAACTTGATTTCTGCATTACAATCATAGGCTTTGAAATCAGACAGAACCTGTAAAAAATCTCTTCTCTTATTCTTAATGATAGTTTAGAAGTCATTTTGATCACCTACAAATTGAGGGAAATAGCTGTATTAGTCTGTTCTCACACTGCTGATAAAGACATGGGAGAGTGGGCAATTTACAAAAGAAAGAGGGTTTAATGGGCTTACAGTTCCGTATTGCTGGCAAGGCCTCACAATCCTGTTAGAGAGCAAAGAGAAGTAAGTCACATCTCACATGAATGGAGGCAAGCAAAGAGAGAGCTCCTCCAGGAAAATTTCCATTTTTTAATCCATCAGATCTTGCGAGACTCACTATCATGCGAACAGAACAGGAACAACTTGCTCCCATAATTCAGTCACCTCCCACAGGGTTCCTCCATGACATGTGGGAATTGTGGGAGTTACAATTCAAGATGAGGTTAAGGTGGGGATACAGCCAAACCATCTAATTCTGCTCCTGTCCCTTCCCAAATTTTATGTCCTCACATTTCAAACAATTCATACCTTCCCAACAGTCCCATAAAGTCTTAACTCATTCAGCAATAACTCAAAAGTCCAAAATCCAAAGTCTCTTCTGAGACAAGGCAAGTCCCTTCTGCCTATGAGCCTATAAAATCTAAAGTTATGTTACTTCCTAGATACAATGAGGGTAGAAACATTGGGTAAAAAAAGTTATTCCAAATGGGAGAAATTGGCCAAAACAAAGGGGCTACAGGCCCCATGCAAATCTGAAATCCAGCCGGGCAGTCAAATCTCAAAGTTCCAAAATGTTCTCCTTTGACTCCATGTCTCACATCGCGGTCACTCGGATGCAACAGGTGGGTTCCCATGGCAGTGGGCAGCACCACCCCTGTGGCTTTGCAGGATACGGTCTCCCTCCCAACCGCTTTCATGGGCTGGCATGGAGTATCTGTGGCTTTTCCAGGCACATGGTGCAAGTTGTCACTGGATTTACCTTTCTGGGGACTAATGGATGGTGGCCCTCTTTCTTTTCACTGAAATATGGATTATTATAATAACCCATTAGAATAATGGTGTCCCAGTAGGGACTTTGTGTGGGGATTCCAACACCACATTTCCCTTCTGCACAGCCCTAGCAGGGGTTCTCCATGAGAGCCCCGACCCTGAAGCAAACTGCTTGAAGATCCAGGCGTTTCCATACATCCTACGAAATCTAGGTAGAAGTTCCCAAACCTTAATTCTTGACTTTTGTATACTTGCAGGCTCAATACCAGTTGGAAGCTGCCAAGGCCATGGCTGTAGTGGGTGCAAGTCTGTGGCCCTTTTTAGTCATGACTGGAGCAGCTGGGACATGGCACCAAGTTCCTTGCTCCACACAGGATGGGTACCCTGGGTCCAGCCCTTGAGACCATTTTCTCTTTCTAGGTCTCTCACCCTCTGATGGGAGGGGCTGCTGTGAAGAACTCTGACATGCCCTGGAGACATATTCCCCATTGTCTTGGGGATTAACATTAAGCTTCTCATTACTTATGCAAATTTCTGCAGCAAGCTTGAATTTCTCCTCAGAAAATAGGATTTTCTTTTCTATTACATTGTTAAGTTGCAAATTTTCCAGACTTTTATGCTCTTCTTTCCTTATAAAACTAAATACGTTTTACAGCACCCAGGTGACATCTTGAATGCTTTGCTGCTTAGAAATTTCTTCCATCAGATACCCTAAATCATCTCTCTCAAGTTCAAAGTTCCACAAATCTCTAAGGCAGGGGCAAAATGCTGCCAGTCTCTTTGCTGAAACAAGTCACCTTTGCTCCAGTCCCCAACAAGTTTCTCTTTTCCATCTGAGACCACCTCAGCCTGGAGCTTACTCACCATATCACTATCAGCATTTTTGTCAAAGCCATTTAATAAGTGTCTTGGAAGTTCCACAGTTTTTCACATTTTCCTGTCTTCCTCTGAATCCTCCCAACTGTTCCAACCTCTGCCTGTTACCCAGTTCCAAAGTTGCTTCCACATTTTTGGGTCTCTTTTCAGCATTGCCAAACTCTGCTGCTACCAATTTACTGTATTAGTCCATTTTCATGCTGCTGATAAAGATACACCTGAGACTGGGCAATTCCCAAAAGAAAGAGGTTTAGTGGACTTACACATGGCTGGGGAAGCCTCATAATCTTGGTGGAAAACAAGGAGGAGCAATTCAAGTCTTACATGGATGGAAACAGGCAAAGAGAAGGTTTGTGTGGGGAAACTCCCATTTTTTAAATCATCACATCTCGTGAGACTCATTTGCTATCATGAGAACAGTGCAGGAAAGACCCACGCCTTAATTCAATCACCTCCCATCAAGTTCCTCCCATGACATATGGGAATTGTGGGATTCACAATTCAGGATGAGATTTGGGTGGAGACACAGACAGACAATATTGATCATGAACTTGCAGTATGGTGTTGTAAAATATAGGACACAGGTACAGGAAATATTTTGCAATTGAAAATATTACTGGTAAATTCAACATCTGTTGCCCATATATTTAAAAACTTACCCTCATCTATCTTTTAAAAGTTGAAGTAGTTTTGTTTTTACCTGTGGCTTTTAAGAAACTGAATTCAAAATCTAACACTGCCTCAGATTTGAAGTCTCTGATTTGATGAGGAATTTACTTGAGGTCAACCATATGTGAAAACAAATTTGTTCACTATGTGTCTGAAAGCACTATATAAAAATTTTTCATTTTTTCCTATGATTTATTATTTGATAAGTACTTGCTACTTCCTGCCTGACTCTAGATGAGTCAGGGAGGTGGAAAAAGAACTGATGTTATCACTATGAAAAATAATTTCAGGATGTTTTGCTTATTGATATATTTAGATATTCATTTAGTCACTACTTATTACCTACTCTGTACTAAGAGCAGTTCTATGTTCCATGAGCATAAAAGAGAAGATAGAATGAACCCTTCTTCAACATAGCTCAAATATGAAGTGTAAAACTGTACATTAAAACAAATTAAATAATTACAATAACAAAAATTACAGTATGCTATGGAAACAGTAAAAGGTGACTTTTAATCTCCTTGAAAAATGCCCACATGTTCAAGATGTGACTTGAAGTTTGAACAAAAATTAATGACTTAAATGGAGAATGGCAATGGGAAGAATATTCCTGGCATTGGGAAAGAACCCAGGGACTAGGAAGATCACTAATGTTTACTGGTGTTTCAGGGACCTAAAAATATCTTGGCATTGCTAAAACAGAAATGAAGAGGAGGTGGAATTGCTAAAGCTGGAGCTGAAGAAGTAGGTAGCGTTTTTCTTTAAAAAAATTTTTTTTTTAAGAATTTGAATTTATAGTAGAGACAATATGAAAGTTTTATATAGAGTTATGACGTGAACATAGCTGTAGTCTAAAAAGTAACCTTTTCAACTTTGAAAACACGTTTAAAAGAATGAAAGGAATGTAGAAATGTATTGTTATAGACCAAATAAGACATACTCATGTATTATGCTAGAATGAAAGGTGTGGCAGTACAGAGGTTTGGAAGCTTTAGGAGACATGTAAGGGCTGGTATTTGTAAGATCAGTTATATGTAGAGTTTAAGCAAGAAGTGAGTTTTCTCACCTTTGAAATATAGAAGAAATGGAAAATTGCTTAAGAACTGTAGGTACTATGACAAGAAAAAAAATTGACCAAATTACAAGAATGTTTTAGCCACTATAGTTATTGAATTTGTTTATGCAATACTAAACAGTTGAAGCAATGAGAAAGAAGACTTTACCTCCCAGGAGAGGAACGTAAGAGAAACTAAGCCAATAAGAAATAAGCCTCTGCCTCTGATGTAACATTCTGCAGAATAACTTAGCCAATGTGAAAAAATCTCCATGCCTGATTGTAAAATGTAGTACAAGATACAGCCTTAATAATTCTGCTTGCTAGAATGACTTTTGAGACCTAATTAGACTAAAAAGACTTTCAAGATCTAGTTGTTAATTTTTTTATTTCAATAAACATTTAAAGATAGAGACATAGTTGTAGTGAAGCCAACTTGCTAGTCACCGACATTGCCAACCACAAGGAATAGTCCTCCAATATAGTAAAAATAATAATAATGCTTCAACAATAAGAATATATGGTTTTATTAAAGTATTTTAAAATCTGTTTATTTTATTAAAAGATTAAGTTAACTAATTCAATATTTTATTAATATGAATGTAATTAATATTGATTTAATATTAATCTTTTGTTAAAATAGTAAAAATAGGTGTTAAGGGAATATTAGGCAATTCAACTGCATCCATATTTCTCTACTGCACCGAAATAGTAGTTGTGATTTTGAGTGTTGCTCTATTGTTGAATATAAATCAGCCCTCACGCATCAGTTGAGGCCATTGAAGTAAGCTCATTTTCCATTGCCAGCTTTCTTTTTATCTAACTTCTCTCTTAAAACAAACAAACAAACTGAAAGAACTCTCCTGTGATCCTATAAAACCTTTTAGTGCTCCATTCTCTGAAAAACTTTTACATCAATGTTTAAATGGACCCGTCTATTCTTTTTGTTAAGTTTTTTCCAGTTTTTCTCTTGTGAATTCCTTTGAATCCATATGTTATCCACATCTCTTCACAAAATCTGATGCTGCATTGTCTTGCTCTGGTCAACAATGGCATCATTTTTGCTAAAGCCCAATGGACAATTCATGGTCTTCATTAAGCTGACCTATCCACAGTATTCTATTAGGTCAAGTGAGTTTTAATATGGCACCTGATTTCTTTATTTTAGCACTGCCATATTACTCCTTTGTTGTTCTTCTCTGCATCAGCACCCTCCTCATCAATATTCTTGGTTAGATCAATGTATCTTTTGGACTTCTCTATATTATATTGTCATAGCATTTATCAAAAAATATATTTCCTCTTTATATATTTTTCTGTGGTTGAATAAAGCATGAAAAGATGAATGCATTCATTGAGCAATGAGCAAACTAAGCGGTAAATTAGAATCACCTAACACATTTTGTGTTGTATATAAGATACGTAATTTATTTGCCAAAATAAACTTGTAAGGCAAGTGTTACTTTTATTTGTCTTAAAGATCTCTTACTATAACTTGGAGCTTGTTTTGGACAGAGATGAATGCCTGAAATTTACCTTTGCCTACTCTCATCATTTCTATGTTCTCTGGTAAAATGTATCTGCAAATATCAGTGAAAATATTATATAATATATTGTTTTATTGATGGATATCATTGTTATGATAATACAGGATTAAGTTAAACTAGGGCTTGTTCCGAACCCGAGATGATTCTGTGGGGATTCTTACAATCTATAACATGGTTGAAAGATCAACAAAAGCCAATGAAATGTGTGAACAAAAAAGCAAAATGAGTTGGCCTTCACCTTCTCTCAGAGGGAAATAGTTGGAAAGAAAAATTTCTCATTCTTGTGTTTAGCGATCCAATTCACACATAGCCATGGTACGGTTTGGTTACTGTCTTAGAATCTGATCAAAGGCAGATTATTAGTTTTTTCCTCTCAGAGAAGAGGAAGAAGCCCTCACCTTGTAGTGACAACTCTTCTTCACTTTCCTTCTTTATTCTTTTCTTTGAAGGTTAAGTGACTTACCTCCTTTAAGCAGTAATTCAGCAATTGAACCCAAGTCCAGCTTATTCTGGACCCTAGCTAGACCCTCAACATCTAAATCATTACAACAGGATAATGGCACATACAATAAATATGGAAACATCTAAAAATAGAGAGCATTTACAATAGGGACTTTGCAAAATGAATGAAGAAGAGGATCTAGCTCATATATCCAAGGAGCATGCACAGGTAGAGAAGATGAAACACAGTAAGTGGTCTGAGATGTGAGAGAAATATTGAGAGTAGGTGATGCTCAGGAGAATAGAAACAGAGACTTTTGACAGGAGTTACCAGGCATGTTGAATAATAAATGACAGGCAAGAGCAATATTTTTAATTGTTCAGTGGCATTATAGTACTGGAGTTTTTGTTTGGTTTGGTTATTTGATTTTTGTTAACATAACAAATATGGAATTAATGTTTGGATATATGAGTACTAGTTCTTTCTACACCCTCTAAAATCCAAGTTACCAGTATTGTTCTGTCCACAATAATGTCAATATCTGATGTTACTAGACTCACAAGAACTATCTAGCATATTCATATTAGTATCTTGCGAGTACTTTAATACAGTTCATATGAAAAGTTTCAGACTATATTAGAATGGAAAATTTTTCTACAAACTACCCTTACACTCCATTCCACAAAGACCTGCTTTACTATTTTGTTCTCTTTGAAATTCCAAAATCGAACTATTTGTTTGCTCATTGCATTGCAATCTTAACTATGACAGCATAACATTATCACCTCTCCCACTGATTCTCTCTTATTTGTTCTGGCTAAAATTATCACCCTGTTATTCTGAAGCAAATCTTACCCTTTCCATATACTTTACTTGTTTTAACATTCCTCAAATTGCAGGTGTTTCCCTGATATGTTCATTTGTCAAAATCTCTTCTCTATACAAAAGAAGAAACAATGGCAACAAACGTAGATGTATTTACTGCTTAACATAAGAAAACAATTATCCCAAAATGGAATGTCAGGAGATGTTATAGAAGTGCAGTGCTCACCAATTATGGTGGACAATATTATAAAATCTTCCATGAGAGCTGTAGTTTATGTTACCTTCTTACTATAATATTCTATAAATTTCTATTTACGTTATCTATATTAAAAAGTTGACTTTCAAAAATTCTTCACTAACAAAGAAGAAAAACAACGGAATAAAGTGCTATGATTTGCAGTCAATTTTAAAAATGCTTACTGCTAATGAGATAATCATCATTTTAACAAATAGGCCAAATATTTAGAATTCTATAACACTTAATCTCTATCATTGTCAGTTATAGAACAATATATATTAATGTTTCAAGAAGTAAAAATTAGCTAACATCTTCATAAATTGAGCTCCTACTTATGTTTTTGTCACCAAACAAATAATGTTGTTTATTTTAAACAACATCTGGAAGGCATTCTTGCATAGTGAAATGGCTGTGAAGATTAGAGAGAGAACTGCCTCCAATTCCACCTGTACTATTTTGGGCAAGGTATGTAACCCCTTTGGGATCCAAGGCTTATGCCTGTGATGTAAGAGTAGAATGTATAATTTGTAGAGTTGGTAGAAAGCTTAATCTAGATAATGTATATAAAGTTGGGCCTTCAAGACATTTGATGAATCTTAACCTAGAATGAGTGATTGAAAAACTAGGAAGACAATTCCTCTAAATGGGCAAAGAAGACAGTAGAGGATTTGAAAATTTCATATAACTAAAGAAAATCAAAGTTTAAGACTGCCAAGTCTGCCAGAACTTAACAGAAAAATATCCCAGAGATAATAGAGAGACACAGGGAAATAAAACCAACAAATTATTAATTCTTAAGCTGTACAGGTAAAAAGGTGGGAAAAAAAAGAGCAAAAAGTGAATGGAAATTAGAGTGAGGTTTTCCATGATTTTATGTTACTGAGGGATTTAATACTACCAAAGAAAGAGTGACAGTAATAAATATACTCTATTGGAGGGTTGCTTGCTGAAGGAGGGAGAAGGGGGAGGAAAAGGTATAGAGAGCCTTATAAAAACTAAAACTAGCATCAGGTCAGCTTGAGAATTTCTTGGATTAAGGTAAATTAATAGACTATGACCAACTAAGCATAATGGGTGTTTTTCTGAAGAAAAATAAAAACACTGAAAAAAATGAAAATATATTAGTTTGAAAGGAGCTAAATAAAACTTGGAGATGACTTTTCAAAATAAATTATGAAAGTCAGACAAAAATAAAATGATACTCTCTAAGTCTTTTCAAAGACTTAAAAAAGTTTAAAGACTTACAGTTTTGTCTTTAGAAAAAAGAAGAGGTTTATACTCACCAGGAATATCTTTCCAATGTGGAATAAATAAACTTTCATTAAAATTCAACAAACAAACACAAGTCGTTATTTGTAATTATGTATGTTCTCAAGATAACTTTGCTTTCTCTCTATATATAATATATGTATACACACACACACACACACACACACACACACACACAGAGAGAGAGAGAGAGAGAGAGAGAGACATTCTCTCTCTTATGAGCATATGATCAGAATTTTAGGAAACTGAATGTAGTCTTATCTAAAAGACAATACATCACAGTAAAGCATGACATGTCCCCCTAACAATTCAACTGAATTCTATAGATTTTATTGAACATGACAGGCACATTAAAATGATTACTTTTGGAGCAAGAAACAATGTTTTTTTATCTAGACATGCTTATATAAATAACATTCATCACATATCATTTATTCAATAAAAGTATTTATATATCTTTATTTTTATAGTCATTAAATTTAAATTACAGGTATAGTAACCATCAGACACGTGTTCAATGCAGAATGTCTATATTCAAGAAGATTCACTTCTACTCCTGAAGTAGCTTATGGTGCAATGAAAATATAGCTGTGGGATAGTAATAGTGGTAAGACAAAAGCAAGGAACAAATAATAAAAGCATTTTCATGGAAGAGAATAGGTACTTCCTAAGCAGTACTGGTGAGATATGAGGTTAGAGTAAGATGATAAGGGAATGTGAAGTTTTATATTGTGCTGTGCAGTGTCTTGTAATGTTATGGTGTGACGTGATGTGTTGTGACATGATGTGATGTGAAGTTATGTTAAGAAATAGAGGCTGGGTGTGGTGGCTCACACCTGTAATTCCAGTACTTTGGGAGGCTGAGGAGAGTGGATCATGAGGTCAAGAGATCAAGGCCATCCTGGCCAACATGGTGAAACCCTGTCTCTACTAAAAAAATACAAAAATTAGCTGGGCGTGGTGGCGCGCACCTGCAGTCCCAGCTATTCGGGAGGCTGAGGCAGGAGAATTGCTTGAACCCGGGAGGCAGAGGTTGCAGTGAGCTGAGGTCACACCACTTCACTCCAGCCTGGACCCTGGTGACAGAGCAAGACGCTGTCTCAACAAAAAAGAAAAGAAAAGAAAAGAAAAGAAAAGAAAAGAAAAGAAAAGAAAAGAAAAGAAAAGAAAAGAAAAGAAAAGAAAAGAAAAGAAAAGAAAAGAAAAGAAAAGAAAAGAAAAGAAAAGAAATAGAGATCACATACTGATGGCAGTACTTGAATTTGTGGGCCTAAGGGGGAAAAAGTATTTTTAGCTAAAAGGTTACCTAGCTATAGTATGACACAGGGGCTATAAAAGTCTGGAGTGGCATCAAGGGTACAAAAAAAATATCATGTTATTACAGTTATACAACAGTAAACCAAAGTAATAACTGAAAATATTTTAAAATGTATATTAGGAGATTTAAGAGACCTTACAAGAGCATAATGATCAAAGGTAGAAGACTAAAATGAGGCAGAAGACAAGAATGAAACTTAGGTCTCTGGCTGGCTCACATTTTATTTATTATTATGCTGTTAACAAGTAGCTGAATCATTTGGGAGGATCTTTCATTTCTTTCTTTTCTCTGTCATCACATAAAAGGCATTTTCCACATTTATATTTGCATTTTAACTGAATAAAATTTATAATAATTCCTGTGAAAATAGCAATCACAATAAAAACAACATTAGCTAATATTAATGTCTAATCATGTGTTAAGCATTTCTTGTGTAATATGCACCATGCTGTATTTTATGCTTTACGTTATATAATCCACAAAATGGCCTTTTGATAGACAAAGTATTTTTCCTCTTTTACAAGCGCCAAAACTGAAATTGTGAGATGTTAAGTCATGTACAAAACGTCTCAAGCTAATTAGTAGCAGGACACAAATTTAAACAGGAAAAAAATTCTACCAAACTCCGTCTTTTAAATATGTATGTATGTCAATTATGCTTCTGGAAAAACACATGGGATTTTTCTGTCTTGGTACTTCTGATCTCTCTACCACATCTCCTGTCTCCATAATTAGGGTCACATCCTTGTCACATTTGCCAAGTCTCCAGACCCATGCACAGTGGGCCCTTGAGTGCAGCTGCCTGGGCTGAAATCCTTATTTCTTCCACTTGCTGAGCTTGAAATATTACAATGTAACTGACTTTGAGACATTAACCGAGCTATTTCTGTGCTTCATTAGCACATCTTAATTCTAACTTTGTTGTAAGAGTTAAATTGCTGCAAAGTATTTTGCAAAGGGTCTGGCAAACAAATGCTCAAATAGCTTTTCTTTTAAAATTATTCTCACCTTCATGTACTTTTTAAATAAATTGCTCAAAAATTAACATACCTTTCATTACACACCACAAAAACAGTTCTGGGGAAAGCTCAACTTTTCTTTCTCATCACTTTTAGGTTATTTCAGAAAGATTAGTTTACTAATAAAAAATTGGCTATGTAAATGATGTAAATCAATAGCTTAAATGTGTAAAGTAATATTTTATAAACCTGACAAGTTAGCAAATATTTCAGGAAAGTTAAATTGAACAGTTGATGGTAACAGCTAGCACTGACAAAGCTATTATGATAGGTAAAGAGATCCATTTGAGTACTTGACATGTATTAACTAATTTATTCCTCAGCATAAGCCTGTGAGGTCTGCGCTAGGTATATATTTTATAGGCAAGACAACCAAGGTATACAGAGGTAAAGTTACTTGACCAACACCATTCACCTAATAAATAGCAGAGTTGAGATTCTAGTCCAAGTACTTTGGATTTGCAGTTTATGCTGTAAACTACTGTGCTAATATTAACTATTCTTAGTAACAATGCATTTGAAATTTGGAATATATCTACTATCATTTTAAAAACATTGATATAGCTTAGAGATTTATGAACATCAGTTACTGTCCTGTAGTTTAACTCCAGAGAGTACTATTTTAGCCATATATTTAATGGAGAGAGCTGAACCCTACCCATTGTCTACGTGATGCTGGGCACTTTGGCTTAGACAAGAAAAAAAAAGTGTCACTTAAAATAAGAAGAACCAAATACACAATACTTAAGACTATCAGATGGAAAATTAAAAAAAAAAAATACGTAGGTAGAAACCTTAGCATCTGATAAAATGGCCTGGATATTATGATAAACTGGAGAACTCCTGCTTTTAAGTCTCCCATCCAAAGCTTCATATCTCCCTTCCCCAATAAACCCACTAAAATTGGCACTCATTGCCTGGGAAATGTATCTCAAACAAGAGTAATCCCAGAATGTCTTATTCCAAACCTACTTGAATGAGCACAAAGAAGTAGTTCAAAAGGGTGAAAAATATAAATGATGTAAATTAAAAACTAAAACATTTTAAAATATTTTAATTTAGAAAAGGTTGCACACAGATAATTTGAAATTATGGGTTACTTAAAATTTCTGTACCTAGTAGTCTTTAGATTGGGTTCTTGCCTTTAACTTTTATTCTTGCAGTGTTCCAACTATTTGAACATTAAAGGTGAAATATGAAAGAATTTCTATATTTCTTAGCATATATTTCTCTAAATTGTTACATCTTCTGATTTCATTGGTTAACATTTTATCTTGTCTCCATCTCCTGCCTGAGTTTTAGAAAGAATTGTTATTGATGTGTATGCTCCCAATATTTTTAAATTGATGTTTAGCCTTGATTTGGCAAGTGAGGAATAAGCAAGGGGGGTATAATTGGGAATAGAGTAAATATAGGTTCTATGAGCATCTGCAAAATTGTGCCACCCTGTTTTATATAACTAAGGTTATCTCCTAGGTAACTACTAGACAATTAATATATTTCTCTAACAGATTTTAAACATTCCAAAATGTTGATTTTTTTAATAGCATCTAGCCAGAAGATAATTATCTACCAGAAATCCTAGAGCTTATTTGCTTTTGAGCTTCCAATCTCTGTGCTTTACTAAACTTCTAATGATTTTCAACAGTCCCAGCTTTTCATTATCTAGTTTCTTATGGTTGCATTGCAAATCTCTCTCTCTCTCTCTCTCTGTCTCACACACACACACACACACACACACACACACACACACACACGTAGATAAATATATAATTGAAATGAAAGTGACCTTGATGTTTTTGTCTGCTCAATTGCAATGAAAAAAATTCACCATGGGAATTATTTAAATTCATTAAATCACTTCTCAAAATTTATTCTACAGGAGGCCATTTGATGAATATAAATTAAAATCATTAATATTATTTTTCTATTTGAATACATGAAGATAATTTTTAAAACAATATAACAACGATTTAATCTTCACGAAAACTAGTAGAATTTGCCATATCTTATAATCATAAAATTACTTTCTTTGAAATTTTACATTATTACTAGCAATATTGTATTCTTAACCTTAGTTTTAAGAAGATAAAAATCTAATTATTTTTCAAGCCAATGTATTAATGAGAAGGTATTCCAGAGTATTAGTTATTTGAATTCCCAACTAATATTTTATCATCTCCTCTTTCATTATTTACTCTAATATTCCTCAAAGCATCACAGAATTAGTAATTATCAATATATAGAGAAAGCTCCATCAGTTATGTAGATCTGTCACAAAAGCTCAGAGTCCATGAGGGAAATTTTTTCTGTAAATCTAATATAAATCTATCTTAATGGCCTAATACCTATATTTTTCAAATTTTATTTTTCTAACATAACAATAAACCAATTGTATACAACCAAAATTTTTAATATCTGTCTGTCACTAGGCAAAAGCAGTGGTCTTTGAGTAAGCCTACTTCTTGCTGGTAGTTTTTGTGTCCCTTCATATTTTGGAGAAAGGAAACCTATCATTTTTTAATTAACTATAACTTTTATTATTGAGAACCTATTTATGTATAATGCACCCTGGAATGAACTCTGGAGCACATTACAGATAATCATATAAAAATCAGATTTATAAGAAAAGTAGACACATTGTTTACTTTTAGATTTCTTCAATACTACATCCTCTATTCCCAAAATTTTTCTCAAGAACTAGTTTTTTTTTTCTATTTATTCGTTTATTCACTTTAATATTACCTAATCTGAATTAAGTAAACTAACATTTAATTTTTAAAAGTCTAATTAAAGTTAATGCAAATAAAAAACATGGGTACTAGATATATGTCAATGGGGAAAAAACAAATGTATAGACATTTAATAGAAATGATGAGTAGCCCAAAAATACACTCATTCAAATATATCCACATATAAATTTTATATACTGTGAAATTATATATATATGAAAATATATCTTTACCTAAAGGTATGATATCACAGGAACATTTTATATATCTTATAGTAATATTAATTGGTAACAATCTCAGGAAATCTGTATAACATTTCAAAAGTTTGTAATGCTGAAAACCTTTGATACATTCATTCTACTTACAAGATTTATGAAAAAGAAATAATTAGATAAGTCTAAAATGGTATATGCACAATTATTCAACCTGTATTTTTTAATAGTTAAAAAGTAGACACAGTCTGTAAAGCAACCATTAGGGAATTGGTAAAATAGAGGGTATATGTATAAATGTTAAAAATGGAGTGTAAGTCTCAAGAAGTTACCATAAAAATACTCAATGGTTATAAATGAAAAAATCAGGTTAAACATTGTTATTATGTAAGTGTTTTTATTGTAATGTGTTACATCTACTTATAGTGATGAGGAGGGACTACTGATTCTTGGTGCCCGCTGGACATTCTGGCAACATCTGCCACTGAAGGTACAAGTATGATATTTTGTGTAGTCTTCAGTTTTCTCAGCATTATTAGGATCAAGTAATGTCCCCCTGATTGATTCATAAGAGTCTTAGTTTTGATCTGTGCCAGCACCTCTGAGTCTTCACTGCTTTCTCTGTCTCATTACTGACCCAAGCTTTCCATGTTGCAGTGTCTGTCTTGAAGCCACATTCTTTTTTACTACAGTGACAATTTGACAAGCCCAGTGAATTATACATTAATTTGCCTCCTTCAATGGGATTTCTTTCTCATCATAGGAGAGTGGAATGAGACTCAAAGATTCTATATCTCTTCCTCTTTCTGCTTCAATTCATCAATGTACCATTTTCAATTAAGAGAACTCTACTGGTTCGGGAAAACATTTTGATTTGGTTCATTGATATACATGGACAAAGAGGAATGGAATTCTCTCTACTTATGGGTTTTTTCTTCAGCCTATTTAAGGATTTCTATATCCTCCTCAAAGTGATTCAGAGTTGGGGGGGATCCTTGGTCTTCATGCTCTCATTTCATCTTATCAATTTCTGTGAAAGTGCTTATCTCATTCACTTAGTTTGGAATTGCCAGTGTCAGTATCTTAGATCTCAATATCCAGGACTTACACCAAAACTTGAAGTTCAGATTTTCAGTCTTCATATGTGATAGAGAAGACTTTTCACTCCCAGCAGTCAAACCTAGACAATAACTTTATTTTTCTGTTATTCTTCTGTTCTCTCTTTCTCTGAGTGATAAAATTTATAGATAGCATTCATCTTAATCTGGAAGGTGCCTTTCCAAACATATCAAAAATAAGAAATGAAATCAAACACAGAGTTTTGGAGAACATTCAAAAGATTATTAGATGCACTATTTTGGGTAAGATTTATATATACCTTTTTCATTTTGATCATACAATCTCTATATAATTGAGTAAAATACATTAAAACAATAAAATACTGTGTAACTTTATTTGTATTTCAGTTTTCTCTAGTAAACTCAGTATATTGTGGGCAGCAGAAGAATTAATTCACATTTCCCTCTCCATGTTATTTGTAGTTTTACAAAATATCCAGGGGACCAGGGAAACCAATGGGTGAAACAGGAGGATTTTATTAAGGTGGACACTGGCTCCAAGGATTAGCATCCCAAGTCTGAGCCTCTGAGAAAGAAAATGGGGTACTTTTATACATCCAGGATGACGTAGCAGCTAACAGGTTTACAGAAGTCAGAATAAAGAAAAGTTAATTCATTTGCAACATGTTTTATGATGTATGTTACATTTGAAAAGTAGAATTTTGAGAAACGCATTGTACATTCTTCTGGTGATATCTTACAATGTTACCTTGCAGCTGATCAGCAAGAAAAACAAGAGTCTTGAGATGTCTGGGAACTTTGATGAGAATGTGGGGGGAATATATAAGGTAGGTTTTACAGGGAGTTAATTTTAAGCAGAGCTGGGGGTTAGGATTTATATTAAACAGCACATAACAGCAAAATTTACTCTAGTACATAGCAACTACAGATTATAACTTTTTTTTTTCATTATTATTGCTATGATTTAATTCCCTTCTTCAGTAGTTCATAGGAATTGTTTAATGCATTGTTGTTGAATAAGCTAGCAAAATTGAAAACTAGTAAATAGCACAATATTCAAAGTATTTTTTAAGAAATAAATTATCTTCTGATCACTACAAATTTAATTGGTGGATCAAAACATTAAGTGGAATTGACGTTCAGGACCTAAGTAAAAGCTTGGGAAACTATATTAAAATACGTATTATTGACATTACCCACTGTAACAATGTACTAGTATATTTATCTGCTATGTATAGCATAGTGCTCTACTATATGATATGACCAGCCATTGGGGCAATTAGCTGAATATGTGTTGAATCTAAGATGCATCATTTATTAATTGATACAGTTAGGCTTTGTGTCCCCATCCAAATCTCATCTTAAATTGTAATCCTCATAATTCTCGTGCATCAAGAGACGGCGGTGGAAAGTGATTGTGTCATGGGGGTGGTATTCTCCCATGCTGTTCTCATGATAGCGAATGAGTTCTTATGAGATCTGATGGGTTTATAAGGGGCAGCTTCCCCTGCTCTCCTCTCCCTCTTGCCGCCTTATGAAGAAGGTGCTTGCTTCCGCTTTGCCTTCCACCATGAGTGTAAGATTCTTGAGCCTTTCCCAGCTGTGTGGAACTGTGGGTTAGTTAAATCTCTTTTCTTTAAAAATTACTCAGTCTTGGATATTTCTTTATAGTAGTGTGGAAATGGACTAATACACTAATTGTATAAATATTAACAAGCAATTAAATCTAGTTGAAAATTTCAAATTTTCATTTCAAAAATAAGCAAATAATTGCAACGAATAATTGTGTATGTGAATAAGAGATTGTATAATAATGCCTGCTGCTTTCATATTTCTTTTTAATTATTAACACGGACTTTTTTTGTGTTAGGTACTTTGGAAATTAAACAACTTGTGTAATACAGAAAAACTTTAGGATAGAAAAAGCAAGTTAGTTTGACTCCATTAATTTATACCCCCAAAGTCTTCAGTATATTTGACTCAGGTATATTATTTCTAAGAACTAGTTTAATTAAGATACATTAGTATTCCCAATTTTTTGAATTATGTGTCTCGCATTATTTGGTGGAAATTTCATAGTTAATTTTTAAAATAGCCTCCTAGTTTATATTTTTCATCTAGAACATGAAATATTTTTATAGTAAAAAAGCAGTATTTAATTTTTGAAAAAACAAACAGAATAAATGAACGTTTTTACTTAATTCAGTTATTTTTTCAGGATGAGTTCCACTGCCATACCAGGTAATTAAGGACATTTGATTTCTTTGGCAAAGACATTAATAGTAATTAAGTAAATGCAAGTCTCCAGTAAAAAATGAGTTTTGGCAAAGTGTTTATTGTGTTACATTTATTATAAACGTTTAATAGAAACTATTGATGCAATCTGTTTTTTACAATATCATTTTTAATGATAACACTTCAGTCCACTCTCCTGGATACTGAAAAAATGTGAATTGAAGCTTGTGTTATGTAAACATATTTTATTCCTATATCTTTGGAGAATTTATGTTGTTTGTACAGATAATATTTCATTTAGTATGCACATATATTTTTAAAAAGTTATAAGACTTTTTGCACATGAAAATAAGAGCCTTTTTCATTTCTATTGTTAGCAGTTACAGAGTAGATCATATTATGCTCTTTACATCTTTTACTTTTACATAGATTAAATTAATAAATTCCTGAAATTATGTTATGTTTATTTTAATTTTATTTTTTACTTCTTGGATGTAAATTTATTATTTTTATATGTAAATAAACATTATGACTTAAAAATATACCTCCAAATATGCTTTTAAGAAATTGAAAATTTTATCAGATGATTTAAAATTACACTTAAAAAAATTCTAATAAATAGTCAATCTCCATTGACAAAAATATGTGATAGCCTAACACACTTTATCTGTTAATTTTTTTTCTCAAAAGTGGCCTGGTTTTATGTTTTTCTGGTACTTACAAAAAAGGTATAATTGGTCTTCTTGACTTAGAAGAATTACTAAATAGATGATCAAATATTTAACTAAAAAATGTAAACATAAGTCAAAGCACATTGTTTTCTATCAGGCTCTACTTGTAAAAACCCTTTCTTGCTTTTATGGAGTCAACTGGAAATCACTTCAATTTATCATATTTAGTACAATTTCAAATTCTAAGCCTAAGGGAAAGGTAGTGGTGAACATGCTTCTCAAAATCCCTAAAACAAACTTCAAAACATTCACGTATCTAATAAAACAATGAGCAATTTTAAATGTTTTACATATTTATATTAAATAAAGGTTTTACACAAAATAGAGGTATATCTTTTAAAAAATGTGAAGGCAGCATTATGAAAAGGAGTGTAAAGAGTGCTTGTATATGCTAAAAGAGACACAAAGGCAAAAATTGATAGGGACCCCACAATAAAGACAGGAGGGAGAATGTGGGGTGTGTGGCATTCATGCACCATGTTGAAATCTTCATTGCATTCACTTGTGTTCATGGAATTTGTGCTCAGTGACCATTATCTACTGGTGCAAATATTAACAGTGAATAAAGCCTTGTGACTTTCATGTTACACTGATGTCATGTCCATAATTGTTACTTAACACATATAAACCAGTCTTTATTCTAGAAACTCACATTATACATTACATATAGAACAGAATATGTGGAGTCCAAACTAGGTGCCATGTAGCTTAATAAGAACTGAGGATACATATGTGTGATACTGAATAATAAAACCAATATGGCTACAATAGTAATATACAATCTAGTGAGAAAATGTGTGGCAATTATATATGCACATTGTACATATATCTATATCCATATTTATAACTTATATTTACCTATGTTCATCTGCCTGTATATATATTTATTTTGTTTATCTTTGTGTATGTCTGTATCTGTATGTATTTAAAATGACTTAAGTGGCTTAAAAGCAGTGTGGACAAAGCAATTTATGTTTAAGAGTAAATTCTGGCCAGGCGCGGTGGCTCAAGCCTGTAATCCCAGCACTTTGGGAGGCTGAGGCGGGTGGATCACGAGGTCAAGAGATCGAGACCATCCTGGTCAACATGGTGAAACCCCGTCTACACTAAAAATACAAAAAATTAGCTGGGCATGGTGGCGCGTGCCTGTAATCCCAGCTACTCAGGAGGCTGAGGCAGAATTGCCTGAACCCAGGAGGCGGAGGTTGCGGTGAGCCGAGATCGCGCCATTGCACTCCAGCCTGGGTAACAAGAGTGAAACTCCGTCTCAAAAAAAAAAAAAAAAAAAAAACACCCAAAAAAAAAAAAAAAAAAAAAAAAAAAGGAGTAAATTCTGTTTGTCTCTATTACTCTAATCCTACTTTCCCAGATTAAAGAAAGATGCATATTCTTTGACATCCTTCTATGGGAGATGGTGCCTATCACCCCTTTCCTACTTTGATGATAGAGTACTGTGAAAATTCTGTTATACCAACAACCTTTCAGGCATTAAGAAACTGGCAACTTTTACGTCCTGTGTCTGTAACATTCTTTGAAAGCCTTGTAGATGCCTGATACACCTGCTCAGGGGACTACAAGGAATGGCTCTAAGACAACATGGGAAGATAGTGGATCCCAGCTGAACCCAGCTTTCTACTCTCTTCATCAAGGTGACAGGTGTGTGAATGACACCATGTTGGTCCTCTTAGCTAACATCTGAATAACGTCAAATGATCCCAGTCACAGCCATGCAGGCCCTGGCCAGTCTCCTCACCTCAATCATCTCAAAATATCAGGAGATATAGAAATAAAAAAAAAAAAAAAACTTTTGTTAAGCCACTATGTTTTGGGGAAGTTTGTTATGCATTAATAGATAATAGGAAAACATGGTTTTGTAAATAGTAAGGATGCCAAAGGGCAGGACTGAATCAGTTGATGTGTTAGAATATGATGGCTACCAAAGTAAGAGTAGGTATAGTTATATTTATTCATTTATCTTGGTTACACAAAATTGGGCACACAATTTTTGAGTTAGGTAAAATGAAAATGTGGATTCCATTATTCAAAGATCATTAAAACTTTCAATACAGCAACAGCAGAGCATTAAAGGAAGTGCAGGATCCTTCTGAGCATGAGGCTCTTATGACTGTACATGTCACATGCCCACAAAACCTGCTTTATAGTATGTGGATTTAAAATTATACAGTAAAATAATCAAACTCCCAGTGGTACACAAGAAATAGTTTATATTCAATTAATGTTAAAATTACTCTTAGTAGCTAGACCCTATATCATCAAATAACATACCTTTAGCTAGAGTCAGGCAACATTTCTGTCAATTCCAGGCCACATATACAACAGTGCTCCTATTAGATTTTAAAGGAGCTGAAAAGTTCCTATACTCTAGTGAAATCATACCCATGGCAAATTTGCAACATAATGAATTATTCACGTTTGTGGGTATGCTGCCGGTTGTATAAAAGTAGAGCACATACAAATATATACAGTATATAGTGCAGTTCTCTCTTTGAATACATGGAGGACTCCCCCTACCTAAATCCATGCAGTATTTGCATATAGCTTACACACATACTCCTGCATACTTTAAATCATCTCTAGTTATTTATAATACCTAATAAAATGCCTATATATCACATAATTTGGGTGGATTCAGCATACTTGTTGGAGCATGGAAAATTCAAGTTTTGCTTTCTTGACTTTGTGGATTTTTTTTTACTTCTGCAGAATATGTTCCATCTGTGGTTAGTTGAATCCATGGACGCAGAACCCATAGATATGAAGGGTTGGCTATGCCTGTACCTGATCGTGGTAATAAATGACTCTAACTAGTTTACGGGTTTACTATATTATACTTTTTATCATTATTTTAGAGTATACTCTATTTTTTTAAGTTAACTGTAAGATAGCTTCAGGCAGGTTCTTCGTCAGGTATTCCAGAAAGTGTGTTGTTATCATTGGAGATGACAGCTTCATGCTCCGTGTATGTTATTGGCCCTGAAGACCTTTCAATGGGACAAGACGTGAAGGTGAAAGCCAAAGATATTGATGATCCTGACCTTGTAAAGGCCTAGGCTAGTATGTGTGTTGTCTTAGATTTCAACCAAAACAGTTTGAAAAGTACTAAAAAGATAAGAATAGAAAAAAGCTTATAGAATAAGTATGTAAAGAAGGAAAATATGTTTGTACAGTTTTATAACATATTTGTGTTTTGAGCTGTTATTACAGAAAAGGCAAAAAATTTGAAAAATTCAGTTTGTAAAGTGAAAATCTTGTAGTAAGCTAAAGTTACTTTATTGTGAAAGAAAAAATAATAATAAATTTAACATAGCCTACCTCTACAGCACTTATAAAATCTACAGTAATGTACGGTAATGTGCCCGGTCTTCACATACATCCACAGTCCACTCATCACTCACACAGAAAACCTGACTCACTGAGAGCAACTTTCAGTCTTTCTAGCTCCATTCATAGCCAGTGCCCTATACATTTTAAAAAAGTCTTTTATATGGCATTTTCAATTTACATTTACTGTGTTTTGATATGTTTGGATATACAAATACATTGTGTTACAATTGCCTACAGTATTCAGTACAATAACATGCTCTACAGGTTTGTAGCCTAGGGTCAATAGTCTGTATCATATAGACTAGATGTCTATGAAGCTATATCATCTAGGTTAGTGTAAGTACCCTATGTTGTTCTCACAATGATAAAATTCCCTAATGACATATTTCTTGGAGTGTATTCCAGTTATTAAATGGCACCTGATTATATTATGACCAGCTCCATGTATCAGCATATGTCTTAAGTTACAGAGTCAGAGAAAGAGCATTCTGCTATAACTAAGAAAACAAAGATAAAATTAAAATGTGCATCCAAACATAAAAAGATCATATTGACAAGACATATGTTTATTGGAAATATAAATTTTATACCCTGGGAGAAATATATAGTGGAAATGAATAGCCCAAAACATTTTTTTTGAACAGCACCATTCAATTGACTTTAAAAAATAACTTAACAAATTTAAATTACATGTAGGCTTTAACATATTTAAAGGTGTTTGTCCTTTAAATATTATCGTATTTTCTTTTTTGGTATGCAGTACTGCATGATGTAAGTGTGGTGTATTGTGAATTGTGAAAATAAAGATCGTAAAACTTTATTCAGCTATAGTAAGTTCCTTTCTGATTTCACAGTCATGTTTACTTGCTGTGCTGATTTTATGTTCAGCACCACATTATTCATTAATCCCACATATATTGGCCAGAGTATTTTATATTAAGTTACCAACAAATCCACCCACTTTATTTGCATAGTCATTTTTTCAGAAACTTCTCTATGTAACCTTTTAGAGTTCAATCTATAAAAGCCTGATAGATAAAAGTGAGCAATGCCAGTTTAGAATAGATCTCTTCTCTTAGGAGACCTGGGAGAAACCTGAAAAACGACACTGGTTATTCCACTAAAAGATTATACATGACCAATAAGGTAGTGATAACATTCTAATCTTCTCCTCTTAATCTGTTTCCTGCTCTTTAATTTCCAAAATAGGTACATAAGAAGGAACTCAAGTGAGCGATTTTATAATTTTGCCTCCTGGTTACAGAATTCCTACTTAGCTATCTTCTTTTCATTTAAAATAACTTTTTATTTAAATAAATCAAGAGTAACGTACAAAAATCATGTACATTTAGAAATAATAGGAATTGAAATAAGTAAAATATGAAGAAACACTCTTTTATTAACCATCAATTTCAATAATAATTGCCTGCTGTTTATCCTAACAGAATTTATTCTAAGCATACAGCAGTTAATGAATATGCTGCCTGAAAACATGTTAAAACCTTACAGTGTATCTTTCCCTGAAAAAAACCATTTATCTAGCAAAACGTTGAATAACCAAATAGATATATATGAATCACATTCATTTAACATGTACTAAACTATTAGATGTTATTATTATTTCTATATTATGAATATTTTAGTTAACCTTGTTGCAGCTAACTCTTTGCTAAGAAACTCAAGTATATCTTTATAATATCATCATCAAAGTGAAAAATCTCGTGCAAAGTAATGCATATTTTTACAACTTTTCAAGCATATTACCCAACTGACCTCAAGTAAGGGCTTTAATTTTTCTTCTTTCTAGATTTTAAACAAAGTCATTGAAATTAAATACTTTATCTACAATTTATATCTATATGCATATTGCACGTGGCAAGTATTTTATGTAAACACTCTTACTAAAGTTGTAAAACACCTCCTTATGAGATAGATATTCTTATAATTCTCATTTAATAAAACTAAGGCACAGAACATTTAAACAATCTGCCTATGGTTTTGATAAATTTTAAATGAAAATTGGGTAATCTGTGATTTACATCCATGCAGATGTAATTAATTGAGAATTGATACTGTTAAACACTATAGTACATATTTAGGTCATTTTTAAATGTATAAAAATCTTTATATATTAAGATTATGAAAATATTTTAATAAGACATCAACTTCCCAAAAGGTTGATGTCTAGGCTACCAGACATCATTGCACATTATTGTAGAGATTAGTGCGCTTTCTTCTACACTACTCTACATCTACACTAATTCTACATCTCTGAAAGCAAGAAGAAATTTGTTGTTAGTAGTTAACCATTATTCTGGGTGTTTAAATGCCTTTTGCAGGTTTTATGATCTAAAGCTTAAGAAAATTTGCTTTGATGAAAGATATGTGGAGAACATTATTACTTACAAGAACAGAATGGTTTTACTAAGCACTTGTTTCCTCTTGTGTAGCATTTATTTTACTAGATTATTATTGTATTATCTATTTACAGATATTTCTTCTCTACTAAACTGGGAAATACTTAATGGTTGAAACCATCTGTGCTGATTAGTGGGTCCCCAGTACTCAGCGGAATGACTGTTACACATCATGTTTTCATTTATTGATTCAATAAAAATGTATTCAGCACATAATATTTAACTAACAATGTGTTGGCACTGAACATTAAGTATAAAACAAGACAATTCCTCTGCATTTGCAGATCTTGTACCTTAGTGGAAATAACAAACCAACTAATAAGTATTTGAATTACCCACTATATTTTTGGAATATACTAAATTGGCTTACCAAGTAAATTGGCATCAGCATAATTAGGAACGTTTTGGGTATGACGTAAGCTTGCTGGCCAGATATGCGGCTTGGGTGTTGATCTGATAAGCCATCATGTAGCCATATGTTGGAGCCTATTTTAGACAGCACAGTCAAGAAAAGCTTCTCTAAAGGGTATAGCTTTATCAGAGTCCTGCAGCATGTGAGCTGGCCCACATGAGAAAAAGCAAGTAAGAACAGTCCACATCAAGAGAACAGAAAGCACAAAAACTCGATGGCAGGAGAGAACTTGATATAATTCAGAACTAATGGGAGAAGACAAAAGAGACCAGAAAGTAGTGGACTTTTGAGCTAGATGAGAAGATTCATGAGATAAGAGGTTGGAAATGAAAGCAGAAGAAAGTTCATTCAGGCATTACAGGCTAAGGAATTTAGATTCTAACAAAAGTAAAATATCAAATGAAAAGTTTTAAGCAGTGATAAAAGGAATGTGATATGATCTACAATTTTAAAAATATCCCTCTAACTTTTCCATTTGATGGATTGGAGGGAATGGTATTTGTTGAAAAGAGAGACGCCATCTGGGAAGTTGTTGCTCTAAACTAGGCTAAAGCAAGGGCAGTTTGAACTAAGGAGGAAGTAGTGAAAGTGGCCTAAAACAGTCTATTCGAGATATACTCTGCAGTTAACAATGATAGAATCATATGGAGTTTAATTGGTTCTTTTGCTCTAAATGAATTTTGAGCTCCTTGAAAGAATGGGCCATTTTTAGGCTATTTTTTTAAATAACATCATGCTTATAATAGAGCTTGACCAAAGTGCTAAAATATTTGTTTTATTTTAAATTAATGTTTTCTTGCAGCTAGTAAACATCTAAACTTAACAATATCACATTTCTCCTTGACCCATACATATAAATTTTAACTTTTTTTATTCCCAAATCAGAACATTTTATTTTTTGTCTTTCACGTCTGATACCAAACCTAGCCCCAGAAAAAATTAAGGGGATTCTATGTTTTTCACATTATTTGTTGAGACTCAAAGGCAAATATGTCACATACCATTTTTTCCCAAAGATTTCATAATTTACAAAGAAGAGAAAACTGTAAAATAATAATTGTATGTAGTTATATTTCCTTTAATATTATACTGGGTATATTTTAAGCCAAAATTATCTGAGAAAAGTTGGATATTTTAAAAAATCGATTTGATGCTGGGCTCAAGCGTGTAATCCCAGCACTTTGGGAGCCTGAGGGGGGCAGATCATGAGGTCAAGAGATCGAGACTATCCTGGCCAACATGGTGAAACCCCATCTCTACTAAAAATACAAAAATTAGCTGGGTGTGGTGGCATGCGCCTGTAGTCCCAGCTACTCGGGAGGCTGAGGCAGGAGAATTGATTGAACCCGGGTGGCAGATGTTGCAGTGAGTCGAGATTGTGACGCTATAATCCAGCCTGGCACCTTGCAACAGAGCGAGACTCTGTCTCAAAAAAAAAAAAAAAAAATCTATTTGAACTATTTGAAGATATTGGATTGTTGCCCAAAAGAGTAAGACCTGCTGAGATAAAAATCCTAGAGAGAAGAAAATCTTAGCAAATTTTTAGAGATCAGAAACAAATATATATTATTATGGAGTTTAAAGAATCTTAAATTGATATTTAATGAGTGTCCATTTGGCACCACAAGTCCAAGGGTCACAACAGAAACAATTATACTTTGCCATAAGATATTTCTGAATACTTTTTCTATTAACTATTATGTATTTTATCCTGAAGAGCATGAACGGAGACAAATTTAAATAAAAAATGTTAAAAGCAATTATAATCAGTCACCTTCCCGAACAACAGGACAATTTAATTAATGTTCCAAGGAAAGGATTAACTACGAGTGACCTATTTTGGTAAATTTTCAGAAAACAAAAGTTGCACGATGCACTTCAAGTAACTGAAATCTTACCTTTCAATGAATATCAGTACTCTTAATAAAATTTGTATAGCCATATTTATATTTCTTTTATAACACTCATCAGAGATTTACAGATATATAATGTTATATATGTCTATATGTGATTTATTACTTTCAGTGTTCCCTTTCTCTATGAGATTCTAAACTCTATGATAGCAGAGGCATTTTGTCTAGTGCTTCTCATGCTGTCTCATCCTATTGTATCTCATAATTTCAAACCATTTCTATGTTTCAACAATACTTAGAAATATGTTATATTGTATCCTACTGTTTGAAAAGTATATTCTTTAACTCTTGCCTCCTTAATTTCCAAAATTCCCTTGTCATTATATATCTCCATTTATTTATAAAGTATCTAAACATCTGAGCTCATTAGTGTCTGACAGTCTCTTCAATTCCATTCCACAATATCAAAGTTAACGTCTACAATGCACAAATAAATATTAATATGACAGTCATAGGCTTTCTTTACAAAATTTTGAAATCCCATATATTTGTATTTTCAGGATTTTATTATGTAAAAATCTGTTTGGTTAATATTTTTGCATCAAAGTATTCATAAAAATACCACAGTAGTGCATATATATGTATGCATATATGTATATGCAGTGCATATATGTATATATATATATTTTTTTTAATGCATACTGTATGTCAAGCTGTTTTTATAAGTCTGATTTCAGGACTGCTCCTAAGGATTTTAACAATATCTTTTTTCAATAGAAAGATTAAGTAAATCAACTGAGTGTTGCTGATTTTGGTGTTCTGCCAATAAGGCAAGGTGCCAGCATGTTTACCTCTGTGCTTCATTGCCAAACACAGTGGTTTCCTCTTCAGTAAACAGAAGAAGGTCCTTAAACTCACTTACTGAATATGGAGACTTTGCTCCTGCTGTAGATAAAGCACTCAAGTATGTTATTATCTTTTATATTTTTAATTGTGAATCTTTTTTAACGAAACTAATAGAAAACTGAAATGTAAATTACTTGTACTTCATGGAATTTCAAGCTCCCTTGTGCACAGAAAATTGGTGCTTCTAAAAAAACAGTTATGTAAAATGTGCGGGGTTTTTTTGTTTCATTTTGTTTTTGTTCTTGTTTTTCTCAGAATGCAGCAACAGTTAATTTTCAGAAGCAAGGGAAAGGTGATGGCCCTAATCAACATCAAAGAATAGCATTCAGAACAGTTAGCAATCAGGAATCTTTGATGTGGTTAGATTCTAAATAATTTTTAGGACTTAAATGTAAAGACATCTGTCTTAACCTGGATTTCCTAAAACCCACAACTGACTTGAAAACATGGATATTAATATTTTATCAGAGAATTCAATCCCATGGAAGAAAAGATCAAGGAAAAAAACATAAAGTGAAGATGTCCATTTGACCACTTGTATTCATCAGTTGGCTGGACACCCTAGCCAGAACAGTAATGAAGATAAAGAAATAAATATTGTACGGATTAGAGAGGAAATAATAAATATGTCATTATGTACAAAATAAAGTAAATATATAAAATAGAAAGTGTCCAACGCCTAAGAACCAAAGCACCAGAATAAAGGATGAAGAGTATGGAAGAAAGCAGAAAAGAAGCTGGAGAAGCAATAGTCAGAAAGGCAGGAGGGAAATGAAGAGAGTGAGGTATTTACTGATACAAAAGCGAGGTGAGATTCACAGAGAAACAAGCGATTAAACATATCAAGTGCTACTGACGGTTCAAAATTATTGAGGATTTTAGCAACGTGGAGATCATGAAATCTGTAAAAGCACTTTTTGTGGAATTATGGGTCAAAAAACTAAATGAAAATCATTGGAGAAAGAATGGGAGGTAAGCAAAAAGATAGCAACAACAACGACAAAAGGTTACTACATAAATTATTACTTAATGGAGTCCTTTAGTCTTTATAAAATCCTGTGTTCCATGGGGCAACATATGTGATATGTGACTATCTCAGATAAATGAGACATACTAGTCAATGTAGATAGGATATACAGCTTCCAATGAGTTTTGCTTTGAAGCGAAGGAAATAAATATGGTGGCAGCAAAAGGAAAAGGTAGGATCCAGACAGATGTTTGCTTTGTTTTGCTTGTTTGTTTTGAGGTGGCAGAGATGGTACATGCTTGTGTGTTGATACAGCTAAACCTGTAAAGGGTAAAGAGGTATAAATATACAGTAAAGAGGATAGAATTGATTGATTGAGGGTAGAATTTCTAGGAGTAGTAAGGAGGCATAAGCTCTAGTGAACAAGACGTCTATTGGACAACATAGAAGCATGAATAATCCAGTCATAACAAATGGAATAAAGGTATGAGGTGGGGCACAGATACTAATTCAGAAGATGTAAAAGTAGAAAACTGTAGATGTTCTCAGTTAAAACAGAAATTGAATTCAACACCTAAAAATAAGTAGTAAATAAAATAAAGTTTTGTATTAGTGTAAGCTACATATATCTAATGTCACCAATGAAGTTTTAATTCATACAGTGGAACATGTGATTAGTCATCCTCAAAATTATTAATAAAACCTAATTTACATTATAAAGTAAATCATATTTTATGTAGTTTTAAGAAAAAATAAAATTAAAGTAACATTATAAATAATATTGCCACTGTTCAAATTTTTGTAATAAATAATACATTAACATATTATCTAGAGTTCCTTTAAAAATTAAAAGAAAAAATCTATCTGCTGTAGATATGTAAAAAAATCACATAAAGTTAATGAAAAACTTGCAGAAGAATACCAAGTATAACAATTAATCATATTAGCAAATAAAAATATTTTAATTAAATAGATTTAATTCTATATTTAATCAGCAATAATCTTTTCATTAATTACTTTGGTTAGGATATACTGACACAAAGAAAATTCATATACCTCTGGTAGACAATTAAATCTGAGAGAAGAGTTCTCAAACTTTAGCAAGAATATTCGTAATTTTTGACCTAGTAACTTTACCTGTAGGATTTTTAGCCTAAAGAAGTAATCTGAGATGTACACAACAATTTCTATTTAAGGAAAGCATCTATGCATTCTTTACAATTGAGAAAAAAATAGAAAATTATTAACTTTTAACAATAGGAAATGGGTTAATAATTGTCTCACATTGTATCATAGTATTCTGCAATGTAACATATTTAATGACTTAGAGCATAGCTACAGTGAATATTTAAATTTATGAAATGTTATTGAGTGTGTCAGTAGTGAGGTAAAAAATACATTATTCTTTCTATCTCTCTTATGTCTAGAATGATGTATAGATCAATGAAAGGAAAAAAGAATAAAGTAAGAAGTGAAGGAGGTAAGAAACAAGGATAGAAAGAAGAACGAAAGGACAGAAGAAGGAAAGGCAAGAGGGAGAGAAGTAGAAAAGAAGGGGGAAGTTAGGTAGACAAATTTACAGACTATATCACAACGGGATGAATTAGAAGTGGATTGTTCTTGCTTTTTAGCAATTTAGAATTTTTTGGTCATTATCATAAGACATTTCAAGCATAATAATATAAATAATATATATAATGTATCAAATCACTTTAAGGACAACATGTATGTTTCCTTCTGACATATGCATTTTAATTTTTAGTAATGCTATCTGCACTGTGTATCTTATGTATCGTGTGTGTGCGTGTGCATGCACACGCCCGTGTATTTCAAATGCTTGAGGACAGACCATCCAATGAGAAAATATTTTTTAAAGTTTCAGTTAGAATAATTTAGATAACATGCAGAAAATACGAAAACATTTTAACATATTCTATGACGTTAGTGGTAGGTGAGAATGATATTGTAATGTGAGACCTAAGTAGGCCTTCTTATATTTTGATTGGGGTAAAATATTCTAATCAAGAATGCTCACACTTTATTTCATATGCCTCACTGAGCTCAGATTTATTAAAATGTTATCTCTGAAATATTTATGTAAGAATTTGTCTTTGTGTGTGCAAGCCTTATAAAGATTTTCATATTTTGTCTGTTAAAGTTAGATCCATAATATCTATGCACACCTGGTTAGTAGATATTGTTGTGTTGCCCCTTAAGCACTCAATGAAGATGAGCATCTATAAAGCATTTCTGGATTGTGTGGGTTTGGCAACCTGTAATATGTCATTTGCATTTGTGTTTAGACAAAAATCTTTGATATATAAAACAGACACAGATGACAGCACCGAAACTGCCACAAAAATCAAATGAAAAATGACATTGTAAAACTTAAAACACATGCATGGGGATGGCCCAAGATTCCGAGGGAAAGTTCAAGGAGACAACATTTAGATACACAAGCTGTTAGGTCTGTATGTAAGTCTTACTATGCTATAAATGCATAAACGTGTTGTATTCTGAAAATCCAGCAACTGAATCGGGTCTAAAAATCTGACCAGAGATTGTTCATGACTAGAGGAATAGGAATAAAGGGAAGGATTAATAGTTGTGTAAAAACTGTTTTTTTACACAATAAAGGGAAGGATTTTATATGAAAATGATCCTCTATGATAGTGAGATTAAGATTTTTGTAAGTATATAAAATGTTTTCAGTTATATTTGTAGTTGGTGGCCATCTTTTTCAATATGAGAATATAATTAGAAAGACTTCAGTTTTCACTGAGATTGCTGCATTAAAAAAAGGAAGAAAAAAATCATTAAATCTTTGCTTTGTATTTTGAGGAGGCTTGGTTAGTATTAAGTCAGTGCAAAAGTAATTGTGTTTTTTGCCATTAAAAGTAAAAGCAAAATGTAATGGCATTTACATTTGCACCAACCTAGTAACATACAGTTGCCTATCCTATTTTGCATACTGAATTCACTTGAAAAATAATGTAAATATATAATAGTGAAAGCAAATCCCTGAGATAATTGAATTGTGTGTAATTGGAGAGTGCACAAACCTTTCCTCTGATTATAGTCAAGTCCCATAACTTAATCTAAAACATATATTGCAGAAGTAGAAGAACCAGCTTGGAACAACACACACCAGAGCCTGTTGCAGGATGGGAGGTGAGGGGAGGGAACGTAGAGGATGGGTCAATAGGTGTAGTAAACCACCACGGCACACGTAAACCTATGGAACAAACCTGCACGTTCTGCACATGCATCCCATTTTTTTAGAAGAAATAAAAAAAAAAAAAGAAAGAAAGAAAATATGGCACCTGACAGTGTCATCATGCTAAGCATTGTTTTATAGTATGCCATATTTAATAACAATTCTTTGGAAGCTCATAACCGTTTTGGTGATTTACTGTGGTAATCCCTCACACCTCTTGTGCATGATGTTAAGAACTGGAAAGACAGTGTTATAAAAATGAAGAATTTTCTTTGTCTTGGGTAAAGAAAAAAAGAAAAAAACACTGGGTACAGTCTTTATTCATCAGAGTGTGGTGATGCTCCAACTACTTGTCCCAAAGGAAGAGTTCTATATCTTCACAGCTTGAAGCAATAGAACAGCTAAAAGATAAAGTTTGCAAGTTCAATAGTCAGCTGGAATATATATTCTTGTATTACCGTCCACTTGAGTTAAATGTTCTTAGAGACCTGCATGTGCTTTGTTCATCCATTCAACCCCAGGATAGAAGTAAATGGCATGGTTCTAACAAGATGCCACAATAGCTGTTAATCTACCAAGCAGTTCATTAGTATTTCTCACTTTGGAATAACAGAATTTTTATGTCCATCATTTATTCTAACCCCCTTATAGAAGGATTTATAGATGGATTAAATGTCTTCTCTTTAATTCTTGGAGAACATCCATCTTGAGAATTTTATAAATTTATTTCTCTGTACATTAAACCCCCATAAAATGAGGTTTTCCAAGACAGATTATTAGGTAGAATAATTTAGCAGGTTCAAAGTTTCTAGCTTCCAGTCATTTCAAATAAATTGTATTCAGTTAACTTATGTTATTTGTTATCAGTACACTAATGCTTTCATATGCCTCTAAACATTTAAACATGTTAATCCCCCAAAGTGGATTACTTTTCATTATATGTTATGTTGCTTTGAAAAATTTTAAAATTAAAACTTTATTTTGGTAGCAATTCAAATACAACTAAAATATACAAAAACAAAACAAAAATTTTTTTCTCCCTTTTGAGCTTCTCACTCTGAAGAAAATCAATATTGACAACTAGGTACACAATTTTTTATTTTTATATGTGTATATATATATATATATGTACAACATTTATTTATTATACATATTAGAAATTTTTAAAGCCCAATTTGCATTTTAACAAAAATGAAATCAAACTATATACAGCATCATAAAATTTTCAGTTAATATATCTAATTTATTAATCTTAATAGCAGCATTATAATTATGCTACAGCTATTGTATAAATTATAATAAAATTACAATTTATTATAGATAGAATTTTATATTGGTTTACACCCAGATTTTTAGCAATGCTGGAAAATAAAGCATATGTTTTTGTGTTTGTATATGTGTATGTTTATGCTTATTTTTATTCCTGTAGGTTAGATTATCAAAAAGAATCGATGAGTTAAAAGTATATTTTAAACAATACTTTCAAATAAATTTGAATTAATTGAAGCAATTTTTATTCCTACCAACATTGTTTGGGAAATTATATTTTATGTAGACTGCAGCACTGAAAATATCAATATTTATTTCATGCTACATAAAATGTAGAAATTGATACAGCAGCAGAAAATTCCTTCTGGTTATAAGTAAAAAATAAATTTAAAAAAATGTAATGGCTAAGGTAACTTTCATATTATACACAGAATTTTCTTATACAATCTAACTTTCATCCAATCTAATTTCATCCAAATTTTGAGAATTTTACACAGGTGATGGGGAGGAAGGCAGCAAATCACACTGCCATGTGTGTTCCTATGCAACAATTTTGCATGTTCTTCACATGTACCCCAAAACCTAAAATGCAATAAAATAAATAAATGGGAAAAAAAATTACAGGAAAAATGAAGGGAGAAGAAAAAGAGTAACTTTAATTGCTTTCTCGTGGATTCTGGAAAAAAGAATAGAAAAGTTTATTTGACAAGGCTCTTCTAAAATGAAGATTTCGTAACAAACTTGTTGATCTGTATATTCTCACCTTCTAATAAGAAATATATCATTTACAAGGACAGATGGCATTTAGAATAAAAAAGCAAACGATTATATATGTTAGAATGAAAACCTGTTGTGAATTGAATAAAATAATACTAGCAGCAGATTTGTTGATGCCAATTACTTTATAGAATAATACTTCCTGTGGAGCGGTTTTCATAATTCTTCTTTAAAATGCTATTACAGGATTTCTCAATTATACTAGAGAACAGCTTGCTTATAATTACAGAACTTTGGACAAGAAAATTTAGACAGAGGTCATCAAATTTATAATTGGAAGATAATTGTATTTGACTTTGTGTTGAAGTCAATGAGTATAATTATTGCCATTAAAATGACATTAAAATTTGCAATTATAAAGCACAATTTTCAAATGAATATCTTGAGCATTTTCTTGCAAGTTGATGACAAGTATTTATCTTATTAAATTAACATATGTGATAGCATGGAAATATATTCATGTATGTCAAGATACTAAAACTGTGCCAAATATTTTATGAAGTATTACTTCAATAGAAACATAATAGTCACTGGAATCCAAACATGATTCCTTTACTACAAATTATATGAAATCAAACACATTTTTATCTTGCTAATATTCTTAAATACTGTGTTGTCCTTATTCTAGAACAGTAAGAATATGATGATTTAAGCAGAATTAAATCTTTATCTTTTATATGTTTCTGTCAATATGAAACTCTTTCTGTTCCTAGAAGTAGTGTAGCTTTAAAATAACTGTTAAAATTTAACTGAAATGATTTTAATAATTATAATTTTGATACAACTAAGAGTAATTTGAACAGAGATGCTCGTCCCATATCCAAATGGAAATAATTAAAATGCTACTTGAAATATACAAGAAGGAGAAAAGGTTGTGTCCATTTTAGTAATTTAAGAAATAGGTCATCCAGAGACCAGCATCTTTAGAAGGATTCCTATAAAAATGGAGATGGAACCATAATAAAGGAAGTGCTGAAAATTTAATCATTCTTTTTCATTTAAAGAAAGTGATTCAACGAAGGAGTGTTTTGATTGCTATACAACCTTACTAATGATGTAGCAGAATTTTAGATCAGAGGATGAACTCTGTGAAGGCTTTCGAAACATCCTTGGGGAATAATTTTCAACAACGTGCAGCAATGTATTTGAAAGGACTTCTGCTAATAACGTAAGAAAAGCAAGAAAAGATGATCTACACACAGTCCTCATTTGATAGGGTTGCTCCTAGATGTGTCGAACCTTGGTCTTTTTTATTAGGAAATAGAATTGCAAAGTAAGCCAGATAAAACTTGATGTTATAAACGCATAAGAAGGATGTGGTAAAAGGAAAAGCAGATAATAGTGGTTGTGTTGTTTTTCATAGAAATTATGATAATCTCTGCATTATATTATCATTAAAATAATCATTCAAATTTAATAAAATTTTAAGTCTCCTTTGGATAGAAGTTTATGTAGGCAATCAACAAACACCAAGAACTTATTTTGTTTATGTCTTGTGGCTTTTCCAGTCTCAATATGTGGCACCCATTTTATCAACCACAATATAAGTTCTAACTCTCCCCATCAGGCCCAAGTCAAGAAAAGGCAAAGAGCACCCCACTCTTGAAAAATAGGGCCCAGAATTTGTACATAACACTTTTATCCACATCTGAATGGCCAAATTCTTTTTTTTCATGGTGACAATTGTCTGTAAAGGAGACTGCTTATATGCATTTTTGAAAGGTTGCAAGGTAGTGGTGGGATAGCCATGTGGCATGCACACATTTGTTTTTTAAGTTTTTCCCCCAAAAGACAAACTATGGAGTAAGACTGCCAGGGATCATGCCCTAGCTCCACATTGGCTCTTGATAAATCTACCTAACCTCACTATGCTTCCATTTCATCATATGCAAAATGAGGATAATAGTACCTACTTTTAGAATGTTATATAAATTATATCAATTATTACTTGGAAAGATTTTAGAAGAGTGCCTGGAAGAATATCTGCCACAATGCCATTGGAAGAAGAGAAAATTAAAAAGCAAACTACATTTAAACTATTGAAGTGTTGTTATATTTGGAATATACCAGAAATCATAGGACACTTTTTGCTCTTTTTAAAATAAAACGATTCAGGTGTTAACAACCTACATTTATACAAATATTCACACATATACACAGACATACACAATACATACACACAAAAGCATTTTCATCATTTTTCTAAGTCTTAAGAAAAATCAATCATGTTAAGCCTATTAAGCTAGGGCTAGTCTCACCTCCAGTAATCAAAGCATGGGCATAGGCAGACAAAACACAAGAAAAAAGACACGTTGTGAACTGTGTGGTATGTTTTATGGCTATTAAGAATCTGCTTTGAAATCTTCATATCTATTCAACAGCCTAATAGAAAATCAAACAACAAGGGAGTCTAATATAATTCAACTCAGTCAGGAAGAGGTTACTAACATCATATGTATGTTCTGTGATACCAATACCAACCTGAGTAGAATATTTGGAACATAAATGTATTCTACATAGAGTTGAGGATATAAATATTTCTGTGGTCTGAATGTGTTCCTGCAATATGTACATGTTTAAATTTAATTGTCAGTGTGAAAATAATAAGGGGTAAGGTCTTTAGGTGATGATTAAGTCACGAGGATGGAGCCCTTGGAATGAAATTAATAATTTTATAAAAGCAGCACAAGGGAAAAATGTGTTGTTCCTGCCATATGAGAAAGTAGCAAGGGGTGCCACCTATGAAGCAGGGAGTAAGGCTTTTCCAGACACTTAGTCTACTTACACCTTGATCTTGTTTGGACTTTCCAGTCTCTGAAACTGTGAGAAATAAATTTATAGTATTTACAAATTATCCAGTCTAAGGTATTTACAACTTACTCAATCTAAAGTAATAGCACCAAGTGGGCTAAGACAAATATCAAGTAGATTTTAGTTGGTTTTGGTTGTTTCTTTTTAAAACCAACATCAAAAGAATAAATGATTCTTATATAAGAGCTGGATACTAAAATGCTAAAACCAAGCTGGATGAACTAAAAAGTGTGTAGAGTAGCTGCTTTCAAAAGCTTCAGAGTAGACTATAATTCATTTTGAAATGGCAATATTAAATGAATAAATTTCATTGCTTGTAATTATTTTATATTAATTATAATATCTTACATAGCACTTATGTGCAAACACTTTTCTACTGCTTTACAAATAAAAATTTATTTCATTCTTCTACCTAGTATATAGAGCAGGTAGTGTTATCACACCTAATTTATATATGATAAAATTAAGGCCTCAGAAGTTTATGTAAATTGCCTGAGATCACCTAATTGGTTTGCTCTGTGGCTAGTATTTGATCACTGGCAACTTGTTTCATTGTCTGCACACTTATCCACCTGGGATGCTGATTTGTTGACACAAAACATAAACAACATTGGCAATATAGTTGTCATAATCTTACTGTATGTGGCTTAGTAACCAAGAAAGAAATATATAAAATTATTTCTTGAAAATTAAGACAAAAATAATCATGAGAGATACCATTGCAACATTATCATCTCATGATAGATCAAATAACTATTAAAAATCAGGATATAGAGCTTTATTAGCATCCTGGTAACAAAGCTACGGTACCTAGTGGCATCTAAACCCATCTTCAGTTTGTTCCCTTGTTGCTTATCCCTTTTAAGCCAAATTGTTCCTTCTGGGGTCTGGATCATATTTTCTTCCTCCTCCTAGAAACCTTATGTTACAGATTATGCAAGTTCTCTGAGGCATAATCTACATTTCTAATACCAAACTGGATCTTTACCACTAGCATATAAACATAAATTCTCCAGATTCTTTCATCTTGGTGAAAATCTTCCTCATTTTCTCTAATTTCTCCTCTTTCCTCTTCTATCCTTTTCTCTCTTCTTCTCTTTTCTTTCTTCCCTTTCCTCCCTAATCCTTATCCTCCTCCACCTCTTCCTACTACTCCTTCTTTTTCTCTCTCTTTCATTCCAAGATGCTCTATTCCTTTTCTGCAATCAAACATCATAAAACATCGATCTATACTGTGTAGTCTTCATTCTCTCACGCCTGCCTCACTCAGTCTACTACAATCTGAATTCTGAAATGGCCTTATTTATAGGTTATTAATTACTTCCTTATTGATAAATCCAATAAAATTTTTCAGTTTTCCTTTTATTCAGCCATTGTGCATAATTTATATTGTTGATGTAGTCCTCTTTAAGATATCACTTTTAATTACCATTTGTGACATCATTTCTATGTTTGATTAGTATCTTCTACTCTGTTGTTTTTTCAGAACTCCATTAAACAGCCTGCATATAACTCCAGTCTCTGTCATATTTTGATGGGAGTATAGAAATGGAAATAAAAATATATCCAAAATTTTAATTCTAAGGCACTAAAGCAAATGACAGTGAGACAATGTAATGGATTTGGCAAAAAAAAAGTAAAGACTTACAAACAGTTAAGTAGGAAGGAAAAAAGTAGTTATGCTGCCCCAGTGACCAGGTGAGAAAAGAATAGTGAAAAGCAGTGAATGATTAAGTTTGTTAAGTATTGATGGTGGTTGGAGATGAGATCAGATGAAAATGATTAGAAAACTTGGAATCCATCATGACCTTAATAATAGTGATAGCAACAAAGTAAAGAAAATGCTGACTGAGATGGAGTAAGTTTAAAAGAATAGGAGGAGGAATGATAGAGAAAGTGAGTAAATAATGCTTCGAAGTTGTTTTGATCTAACGAGGAGCTCCGCAGTAGAAGCTGTGGGCAAATGTGTGTAAAATAGATGTTCTTTTTTTCTTTTTTAAAATGGGAGATAATGCATAATTTGTTTGCTGATGAAAATGATTCTCTATAGAGACAAACGTGAAGATTTTCGTGACACAAAATTTTCAAAATGCCGGAATGAATAGAATGCTTATGCACAAGTGGATGCATTGGCGTCAAATAGTAACAAAAGCAGTATCTATGAATGCTTTGCAAGCAAAAGTAAAGGAGGCCTGAATCAGAATCTCTCCACAATTTTCCACCCCTCTTCCCAACCCTCTAAAAGAAAAATATGAGATCAAGAAGGAGNACTGCCATGTGTGTTCCTATGCAACAATTTTGCATGTTCTTCACATGTACCCCAAAACCTAAAATGCAATAAAATAAATAAATGGGAAAAAAAATTACAGGAAAAATGAAGGGAGAAGAAAAAGAGTAACTTTAATTGCTTTCTCGTGGATTCTGGAAAAAAGAATAGAAAAGTTTATTTGACAAGGCTCTTCTAAAATGAAGATTTCGTAACAAACTTGTTGATCTGTATATTCTCACCTTCTAATAAGAAATATATCATTTACAAGGACAGATGGCATTTAGAATAAAAAAGCAAACGATTATATATGTTAGAATGAAAACCTGTTGTGAATTGAATAAAATAATACTAGCAGCAGATTTGTTGATGCCAATTACTTTATAGAATAATACTTCCTGTGGAGCGGTTTTCATAATTCTTCTTTAAAATGCTATTACAGGATTTCTCAATTATACTAGAGAACAGCTTGCTTATAATTACAGAACTTTGGACAAGAAAATTTAGACAGAGGTCATCAAATTTATAATTGGAAGATAATTGTATTTGACTTTGTGTTGAAGTCAATGAGTATAATTATTGCCATTAAAATGACATTAAAATTTGCAATTATAAAGCACAATTTTCAAATGAATATCTTGAGCATTTTCTTGCAAGTTGATGACAAGTATTTATCTTATTAAATTAACATATGTGATAGCATGGAAATATATTCATGTATGTCAAGATACTAAAACTGTGCCAAATATTTTATGAAGTATTACTTCAATAGAAACATAATAGTCACTGGAATCCAAACATGATTCCTTTACTACAAATTATATGAAATCAAACACATTTTTATCTTGCTAATATTCTTAAATACTGTGTTGTCCTTATTCTAGAACAGTAAGAATATGATGATTTAAGCAGAATTAAATCTTTATCTTTTATATGTTTCTGTCAATATGAAACTCTTTCTGTTCCTAGAAGTAGTGTAGCTTTAAAATAACTGTTAAAATTTAACTGAAATGATTTTAATAATTATAATTTTGATACAACTAAGAGTAATTTGAACAGAGATGCTCGTCCCATATCCAAATGGAAATAATTAAAATGCTACTTGAAATATACAAGAAGGAGAAAAGGTTGTGTCCATTTTAGTAATTTAAGAAATAGGTCATCCAGAGACCAGCATCTTTAGAAGGATTCCTATAAAAATGGAGATGGAACCATAATAAAGGAAGTGCTGAAAATTTAATCATTCTTTTTCATTTAAAGAAAGTGATTCAACGAAGGAGTGTTTTGATTGCTATACAACCTTACTAATGATGTAGCAGAATTTTAGATCAGAGGATGAACTCTGTGAAGGCTTTCGAAACATCCTTGGGGAATAATTTTCAACAACGTGCAGCAATGTATTTGAAAGGACTTCTGCTAATAACGTAAGAAAAGCAAGAAAAGATGATCTACACACAGTCCTCATTTGATAGGGTTGCTCCTAGATGTGTCGAACCTTGGTCTTTTTTATTAGGAAATAGAATTGCAAAGTAAGCCAGATAAAACTTGATGTTATAAACGCATAAGAAGGATGTGGTAAAAGGAAAAGCAGATAATAGTGGTTGTGTTGTTTTTCATAGAAATTATGATAATCTCTGCATTATATTATCATTAAAATAATCATTCAAATTTAATAAAATTTTAAGTCTCCTTTGGATAGAAGTTTATGTAGGCAATCAACAAACACCAAGAACTTATTTTGTTTATGTCTTGTGGCTTTTCCAGTCTCAATATGTGGCACCCATTTTATCAACCACAATATAAGTTCTAACTCTCCCCATCAGGCCCAAGTCAAGAAAAGGCAAAGAGCACCCCACTCTTGAAAAATAGGGCCCAGAATTTGTACATAACACTTTTATCCACATCTGAATGGCCAAATTCTTTTTTTTCATGGTGACAATTGTCTGTAAAGGAGACTGCTTATATGCATTTTTGAAAGGTTGCAAGGTAGTGGTGGGATAGCCATGTGGCATGCACACATTTGTTTTTTAAGTTTTTCCCCCAAAAGACAAACTATGGAGTAAGACTGCCAGGGATCATGCCCTAGCTCCACATTGGCTCTTGATAAATCTACCTAACCTCACTATGCTTCCATTTCATCATATGCAAAATGAGGATAATAGTACCTACTTTTAGAATGTTATATAAATTATATCAATTATTACTTGGAAAGATTTTAGAAGAGTGCCTGGAAGAATATCTGCCACAATGCCATTGGAAGAAGAGAAAATTAAAAAGCAAACTACATTTAAACTATTGAAGTGTTGTTATATTTGGAATATACCAGAAATCATAGGACACTTTTTGCTCTTTTTAAAATAAAACGATTCAGGTGTTAACAACCTACATTTATACAAATATTCACACATATACACAGACATACACAATACATACACACAAAAGCATTTTCATCATTTTTCTAAGTCTTAAGAAAAATCAATCATGTTAAGCCTATTAAGCTAGGGCTAGTCTCACCTCCAGTAATCAAAGCATGGGCATAGGCAGACAAAACACAAGAAAAAAGACACGTTGTGAACTGTGTGGTATGTTTTATGGCTATTAAGAATCTGCTTTGAAATCTTCATATCTATTCAACAGCCTAATAGAAAATCAAACAACAAGGGAGTCTAATATAATTCAACTCAGTCAGGAAGAGGTTACTAACATCATATGTATGTTCTGTGATACCAATACCAACCTGAGTAGAATATTTGGAACATAAATGTATTCTACATAGAGTTGAGGATATAAATATTTCTGTGGTCTGAATGTGTTCCTGCAATATGTACATGTTTAAATTTAATTGTCAGTGTGAAAATAATAAGGGGTAAGGTCTTTAGGTGATGATTAAGTCACGAGGATGGAGCCCTTGGAATGAAATTAATAATTTTATAAAAGCAGCACAAGGGAAAAATGTGTTGTTCCTGCCATATGAGAAAGTAGCAAGGGGTGCCACCTATGAAGCAGGGAGTAAGGCTTTTCCAGACACTTAGTCTACTTACACCTTGATCTTGTTTGGACTTTCCAGTCTCTGAAACTGTGAGAAATAAATTTATAGTATTTACAAATTATCCAGTCTAAGGTATTTACAACTTACTCAATCTAAAGTAATAGCACCAAGTGGGCTAAGACAAATATCAAGTAGATTTTAGTTGGTTTTGGTTGTTTCTTTTTAAAACCAACATCAAAAGAATAAATGATTCTTATATAAGAGCTGGATACTAAAATGCTAAAACCAAGCTGGATGAACTAAAAAGTGTGTAGAGTAGCTGCTTTCAAAAGCTTCAGAGTAGACTATAATTCATTTTGAAATGGCAATATTAAATGAATAAATTTCATTGCTTGTAATTATTTTATATTAATTATAATATCTTACATAGCACTTATGTGCAAACACTTTTCTACTGCTTTACAAATAAAAATTTATTTCATTCTTCTACCTAGTATATAGAGCAGGTAGTGTTATCACACCTAATTTATATATGATAAAATTAAGGCCTCAGAAGTTTATGTAAATTGCCTGAGATCACCTAATTGGTTTGCTCTGTGGCTAGTATTTGATCACTGGCAACTTGTTTCATTGTCTGCACACTTATCCACCTGGGATGCTGATTTGTTGACACAAAACATAAACAACATTGGCAATATAGTTGTCATAATCTTACTGTATGTGGCTTAGTAACCAAGAAAGAAATATATAAAATTATTTCTTGAAAATTAAGACAAAAATAATCATGAGAGATACCATTGCAACATTATCATCTCATGATAGATCAAATAACTATTAAAAATCAGGATATAGAGCTTTATTAGCATCCTGGTAACAAAGCTACGGTACCTAGTGGCATCTAAACCCATCTTCAGTTTGTTCCCTTGTTGCTTATCCCTTTTAAGCCAAATTGTTCCTTCTGGGGTCTGGATCATATTTTCTTCCTCCTCCTAGAAACCTTATGTTACAGATTATGCAAGTTCTCTGAGGCATAATCTACATTTCTAATACCAAACTGGATCTTTACCACTAGCATATAAACATAAATTCTCCAGATTCTTTCATCTTGGTGAAAATCTTCCTCATTTTCTCTAATTTCTCCTCTTTCCTCTTCTATCCTTTTCTCTCTTCTTCTCTTTTCTTTCTTCCCTTTCCTCCCTAATCCTTATCCTCCTCCACCTCTTCCTACTACTCCTTCTTTTTCTCTCTCTTTCATTCCAAGATGCTCTATTCCTTTTCTGCAATCAAACATCATAAAACATCGATCTATACTGTGTAGTCTTCATTCTCTCACGCCTGCCTCACTCAGTCTACTACAATCTGAATTCTGAAATGGCCTTATTTATAGGTTATTAATTACTTCCTTATTGATAAATCCAATAAAATTTTTCAGTTTTCCTTTTATTCAGCCATTGTGCATAATTTATATTGTTGATGTAGTCCTCTTTAAGATATCACTTTTAATTACCATTTGTGACATCATTTCTATGTTTGATTAGTATCTTCTACTCTGTTGTTTTTTCAGAACTCCATTAAACAGCCTGCATATAACTCCAGTCTCTGTCATATTTTGATGGGAGTATAGAAATGGAAATAAAAATATATCCAAAATTTTAATTCTAAGGCACTAAAGCAAATGACAGTGAGACAATGTAATGGATTTGGCAAAAAAAAAGTAAAGACTTACAAACAGTTAAGTAGGAAGGAAAAAAGTAGTTATGCTGCCCCAGTGACCAGGTGAGAAAAGAATAGTGAAAAGCAGTGAATGATTAAGTTTGTTAAGTATTGATGGTGGTTGGAGATGAGATCAGATGAAAATGATTAGAAAACTTGGAATCCATCATGACCTTAATAATAGTGATAGCAACAAAGTAAAGAAAATGCTGACTGAGATGGAGTAAGTTTAAAAGAATAGGAGGAGGAATGATAGAGAAAGTGAGTAAATAATGCTTCGAAGTTGTTTTGATCTAACGAGGAGCTCCGCAGTAGAAGCTGTGGGCAAATGTGTGTAAAATAGATGTTCTTTTTTTCTTTTTTAAAATGGGAGATAATGCATAATTTGTTTGCTGATGAAAATGATTCTCTATAGAGACAAACGTGAAGATTTTCGTGACACAAAATTTTCAAAATGCCGGAATGAATAGAATGCTTATGCACAAGTGGATGCATTGGCGTCAAATAGTAACAAAAGCAGTATCCATAAAAGTTTAGGAAGCAAAAGTAAAGGAGGCCTGAATCAGAATCTCTCCACAATTTTCCACCCCTCTTCCCAACCCTCTAAAAGAAAAATATGAGATCAAGAAGGAGCTCAAATATAACCATACTTAAAACTTGCCATTAGAAAATGTTCTCAGAAATGGAGAAGAGCACAAATTTCAAGTTACCTCTAAGTAGAAAAATAAACAAACCAAATTTTCCTGGGGCTCCCTTTTCTGTCTCAAACTTGTTGAGAGTAGAAAGTAGAGGAAAAGAATCTTAAGAGCTACAGTAAAAAGAGGAGAGAGACTTGGAAAACAGAGATAAGGTATGGCAGGGAGGGGTAAGCCAAGGTAGAGAAATCCCAACAGTAAACTACAAAATGCTACTCACAGATTACAACCTGGTAGGTGATAGCACGAGCTGTAAGGAAAGGGGCGAAAATTGGAAAGAGAACAAAGGGCAGACTCAAAGTAAAGTTGCTTCTGAGAGACAATCAGATAAATACAGAAGGAGATGTGCTCTTTGGGGTGCACCTGCAAAGACTAAAAATGAACAAAAGGGAAAAGTAAGAATTATGAAGAACTACAAATTGGGGGGGGGGTAGATATATGAAGTCCCTTTCCCTTCCCTCACTACTAACACAAGCATCAGGTCTTACAGAAGCTGAGGTTTACTATGCCTCCATGCACAAAACAGTCTCCATACACAGATGCAACAAAAGAAAACAGAACATTAAGTACAATTATAATAGGTGAAAGAAATTCTACCCTAGCCCTTCACAACACACATGAAGCAGAAAAAAACAAACAAACAAACAAACAAACAAACAAAACCCCAAAAACCTGTAATTTAATAGTTAAAGCAGAACTAAATGATCTAAATAAACACTGGAGATAAAACAAATTTATATGAGGCTATAATTATTGATGCTGCTCTCATTCAAATAGCTCTTTAAAAAATTTTTTTGCTTGTGTGTTTTGGAATTTGGGATTATCAACTCATATTAGCTAGAGTTTAATTTTAGGAATCCTGAAAGACCTTGTTTGAGGCTATATCTTTTTTAAACTTTTATTTAGGTTTGGAGTACATGTGCAGGTTTGTTGTATAGGTACATTGTGTGTCACGGAGGTTTGGTGTGCAGATTATTTTGTCACCCAGATAATAAGCATAGTGCCTAGTATGTAGCTTTTCCATCCTTATTGTCCTCCTACCCACCACCCACAAGTAAATCCCAGTGTGTGTTCTCAGCTTTGGTCCATGTGTACATAATGTTAAGCTCCCAGTTACAAGTGAGAACACGCAGTATTTGGTTTTCTCTTTCTGAATTAGTTTGCTTAGGATAATGGCTTCAGTTCCACGGATGTTGCTGCAAAGGACATAATCTTATTCTTTTTATAGCTGCATAGTACTCCGTAGCGTATATGCACCACATTTTCTTTATTTAGTCTATAATTTATGGGCATTATGTTGATTCCATGTCTTTGCTATTGTGAATAGTGCTGCAATGAACCTACATGTTTAGTGTGTTTATAATAGAACAAGTTATATTCTTAGACATATACTCAGTAATGGGATTTCTAGCTCAAATGGTAATTCTATTTTAGGTTCTTTGAGAAATCACCAAGCTGCTTAATATGGTGGCTGAACTAATTTACACTGCTACTGGTATAAGTGTTCCCTTTTCTCTGCAATGTCACCAACATCTGTTATTTTTTAACTTTTTCATGATAGTCATTCTAAGCTGATATTAGATGATATCTCATTGTGGTTTTGATTGCATTTCTCTAAAGATTAGCAATGTTTGAGCATTTTTTTCATATGTGTGCTGGCTGTGTATGTGTTCTTTTGAAAAGTAACTGTTCATGTCCTTTTTAAAAGTAACTGTTCATGTTCACTTTTAATGGGTTTTTTTTTTTTTGCTCATAAATTTGTTTAAGTTCCTCATAGGTTCTGGATATTAGACCTTTGCCAGATGCATAGTTGGCAAATATTTTCTCCCATTCTGTAGTTTGCATGTTTACTCTTTTGATAGTTTCTTTTGCTGAGACTATGTCTTAACAGAATAGATTTGCTTTTCCTTTAACCAGTGATTACTCTGAGATTCTGTAATTCTTAATTTAATTCCTTTTGTCCTGAACACACAGTTAGAATATATTAAAAACCAATTCTCATTTTCATTATGTTTGTGATTAATATTCCTCTGGATAGTATTTTTTCTTTTTTTCTTACCTAGAAAACTTGCATAGATATTTTACATAGGTCCCTGTTGATTTAAAATTGAATTATGATCGTTAATAAAAACATAGGAAGATTCATTTGAAAAGGACAAGCAGATTGTATGTGTTAACAAGAAAGTCAAGATTTCTCAGTACATAAAGCAACATTTTAATTGTGATAATAAGCAATGCATTAAAATAAATTAATACAAGGAGTTAACTCATTGTAATTGTTTTAATACACGGTCATTTTCTATATTCTAAATTTCAGGTGAACTAAATCACTAACAGATTTTTCAGCTGTTTTATGTAAAGTGAGGACAAAATTATGATTTCAAGGAAGCTAATAAATATAATATTCATGAAGCACTATTGTCTGTTCAGGTATCAATTACTTCTTTGCTCATAATTTTTCTAAGACAAAGCTTTGTCACTAAAAAAAATATTATCAAATAGTGCTGGCATTAAATACTTATAGGTGAAAATTTGTTTTCCTATTTTAACTAGAAATTTTACAATAGATTTTTTTGGGAGACTGCTAATATATTCCAATGATATTTCATATCAAGATTTCACAAAATAATGAAATTTCTTACTTTTTATACATAAAATGTATTCTGATGGCTTTATCAAAGATCTGTGATGACATTTATGACATAAAGGGCACAACAAGAGGTTCAATACTGAAGAGATACAGTAGTCTTTAAGCAAAATGCTGGTAGATTCAAGCAAATTGAGTATTTCCCAGAAATGGTCACATCAGACTCAACTGAAATTACAGGAAAAGCTTAGCAGATATAGTCAGGACACCGGTGACCAATCACAATGGGCACTGTCACACGTCACTTAACCAGCAAAACACCTTTGTGGCTGCCAGTGCCTCTGCTTGGGTTTATCTCACACTCACTGGGCTTGTTCCACCCACTCAGCCCATCGGGCTGCACTTGGCTGGCACTACCAGCCCGGATCCCATACCTGCCAAGGGTGAACCAGGCATGGAGCAGCTAGGGGCGTGTGAGCCAGCAAGCTCAGGGACAGGCCACTGCACACAGGCAGGTGTGCTGCCTGAGGCAGGGCAGACAGCTCCAGGTGCCAGCACAGGTGCTGACCCCGTGCAATGCTGTGGCTGCATCAGGTGTACCACAAAGTGGCTTTGGCTGTTGTCATTGGAAAATGTGGTGGCACCCGAAAACTCAGATATGCCAGGAAACACAGAGCCACAAATAGGGTGTTATAGTGTGTCACAGCCCAGGTCTAGGACCCCAGAAGGGCCTCAGCTTTTCTCTCCTTGATGCCCACAGCATGGTGAGTGGGGTTCGTGTTTCAGGAAGTTCTGTTTCAGTCTATTTGTATTAGAGCTTTTTCCATCCTGCCACCCTGCTGTGGTCCACACCTCCTGGGCTAGCTCAGCCCTATCACTGCTTTCTGTCATGTGGGGCAGCCACCAAAATCAGCAGAGGGCAGGAGAGCTATAGCGTTACAGCAGCTCTGACTCAAAGAACCCTGGGGTCCAGGTCCCCAGAAGGGTCACTACTTTTCACTCCTACAGTCCCTGAGCATGTCAAGACAGGCAGTTCAGCAAGCTGGCCAGGAACATGTTATAGCTCCTTTCGCTCCCATTGATCCCACCATTTAGTGGGTCTCGAGTTCTTGTCCTGCATCCAGGAAGAATGAGGTTACATGGAGAAATGGAGGGTAAGCAAGGTGGAGAGTAGCTTTGTGGAGTAACAGAACAGTTCTCAGGAGACCCAGAGTGGGTAGCTTCTTTCCGTAGGCAGGTGGTGCCAACAAGTGTCTGAGTCTGGTTGAGTCTGGAGATTGTATGTGCTAAGAATGGAGGAAGTGTGTGCTGATTGATCTATGGTGGGCATGGGTGGGACTAAAAAAAGTCACCATCCATTTGGCCAAAAGGCAGCAATGAAGTGCTCACTCTGGGTTGCAGACTCCAACTGGAACTGGTGGCCTACCCCAGGCTATTGGTCATCCCTAGCTTTAAGTTGGGGTTTCACTGGGGATGCTCCCCTTCTAGCCTAAGAAGCTGTCTTCCTCCCAACTCATCAATATGCTATCTGTGGTGCCCAGGCTGTCTGTGTTGATTGGCTCTCACAGGCCATCACCTAGCTGCCTTCAGCTCCCCCACAGCCTCCTTCCTTGAACTCATCAGCACCCAAAGTTTCAAACAAGGCCGAGGTGATGGGGGCTAGTGTGTCAGTGCGACCTTGACCGTGCACACACCCAGCCTGTTTGCAACAACTCTAAGACTCGGCTACAAATTTGCTGCTCAAGGGAGCAGGTTCCAGGAATGGGGAGGGGCCAGGGAGCAGGTACTTCTGACCCTATGGAGACAGGGGGCTTCCCAGGTCCCCTAGAGCACAGGGATGCCAGGTCTGAAGCCATGTTTGGGCAGCTTCAGCTGTGTCCGTGAGCAAAGTTTCCTGGCCCACCAACTCGGTAGGGCATTGGGCTCCTGCTGGGATCCCCTGTTCCTGGCTCGTCCCTCCTGTCTCCACAGAGTGTGCAGCACCAGTCACGTCTCCACCTATGCAGCTGCATCCCATAGCAGCCAATCCAGGCAGGCCACCACTGCCATCAGCACCAGATCATCCAAACAGGATCCTGATGTCTTTTCTGTGACAGACAATAAGTGCTTCATTTGTTGTTCTAGAGGAATAACACAGGGGCTTGGAAGGTCAGGGTGATTATTAAGTTGAGCTAGTTTCTAGAGAAGCTCAGAGCATCCACTATTTGAAAAATGGTATGATGGGAAGCATTTCAATATTTTATCTGATCATATAGCTTTTCTAGTGTTTATAGGCAAAATATACATAATTACAAAAGCTGAAGCATCTCTTCAAAGATATAGAAGAAAGAGGTAAATTGTGCTTCTCGGGGAGAAGTATGTGGCTGGGAAATGGAGTTTGAAAGAAATATTCACTTTTGTTCCCTGGGCATTTTTATAGACATTCATATATTACCTATTTTAAAATAAATAGTTTTAATTTTCAGTTTTAAAACTTTTTATTTATTAAAAGTTTTGACGATTTCAAATTTATAAAAAGAAAACCTCTACAATATAATAAAGGATATCTTTGAAAATGTATTGTTATAGTAATATGTAATGGCAAAATAATTGATTTTTTTCCTCTCTAAGAAAGGACAAGAAAGCATGGATGTTAATTCCACTTCTTCCATTCAATATTAGGTTGATGACTGTAACTAATGCAATAAAGTTACAATTTTTTTAAGTATGAAAATTGGAAATAAAATCTTAAAAGTAGCTTTAAAATAAAGTAAAATGTCTAACCCTTTATTAATGAACGTAAACCAGAACACTCCAAAATTCACAAATGAATGTCTCCTTAAAGTCAAAATATTTACCATCTCTTCTAACAAATAGGAACTTTATTCTGAGTTAATTGATAACACAGGATTTTATGAATTCAGAAGATATTTAAATGTACCAAAATCAATACATATTTAATACACACTGTTATATGATATGTGATTATTTTGGTCGTTATTTATTATTATTTTTTAGAGACAGAGCCTTACTCTGTCAGGCTGCAGTGTAGTGATGTGATCCTAGCTCACTGAAGCCTCAAGCTAGTTTGGTCTTTGAAAAGCGTACTCCTCCTTTCTTCCCTTCCCTTGACTCCATGATTGACTTTGTAGCAGTGGTAAAACAAATATTAGTGCTTAACATTCATTTAATCTCATTTTATTTGTACACTTAGTTTTATCCTATACATATTAACATACACATTTCATTTGAAGACAAAAATTTTAAAACTTTAAAACATGCCCATTTTATTCTATAAATATTAACATACACATTTCTCTTAGAGACAAAAATTTTAAAACTTTAAAATACACGCATTTTTATCCTATAAATATTAATATACACATTTCTCTTAGAGATAAAAATTTTAAAAATCTTGAAATATACAACAAAAGCCCTTATGAAAAATTATGCTACATGTTATATTTATTTCTTAATATGCTTCTTTTGGCACATTATTTTATCTTCTCACAATTTAGTTGCCCTATGTCTAAAGCAGGATTAATGTATTTGAATACTCACTTTTTATTTATAATAAATTTAGGGATAGATAGTTATACTTCTGTTCTTAGCCATCCATCAGCAAATACAATGTAAATGTTACACTGGAAAAGAGGTCATCCTTTAACCCTAACATCCCCTCACATCACCAGTGAAAGCCCTGTCAACCATAGAAATCTATAATTCCTCTTTAATATAATTAGAGATGGAATATACTTTTTGTCATCATGTGCAAATCTGGTAGAAGAAGGAAATGTGGGAGAGAACCAGAGGACAAAGACAAATACTTTCCAGTAAGTATACTATGCAAACATCGTGTGCATTCAGTCACCATCGAAAAATCCTCATTTTTCTAATGTCTGGCAGCACACAAAAATGTTTATTATAATGTAGTATCTTAATCATGCAGACATCAGAAAAACTCAAACTGAGGAATCTTTTTTTTTTCTTATGTATGGGCAGGGATCTCACTATGTTGCCCATAGTGGTCTCAAACTACTGGCCTCAATCAATCTTCCAGCCTCAGCCCCCACAGTGCTGGGATGATGGGCATAGGTCACCATATACAGCCCAAATTGAGGAATCTTTTAAAAAAGTAGTCTTAACTCTAAAAAAATTTGCATGACGAACTTTTTTAAAAAGCAGAGAGAAAGCTCCTTATTAAAGACCAAGGGTACATGATGATTAAACACAATGAAAGATCCTTGAGTAAATCCTAGGTTGGGGAAATAACAGCAGAAATAAAGCCATAAAAGGCATTTAGGAAAAATTAGGAAATATTCAATAAGAATCATATACTAATGAATAGTATGAGATAATGTTAAATTTCATGTGGGAGACAATTATAACTGCATATTTTAGTTTCAATTATTATATAATATATATAGATGATAATTTCATTATAACAAAATGTCCTTTCCTTATTTGAGATATATGCTGAAGCTTCTACAGGTAAAATGTTATGATTTTTACAAACTCAAGTCTCAAATCAAGCACCAAAAAAAAATTGCCTATGTGCATATGCGCGTGTGTGTGTGTGAGTGTGTGTGTGTGCGCGCGCGCACGCGCGCGGGTGTAGTAAGAGGTGTACATCTGAGAAAGCATAATGAAGTAAGCATGCCATGTATGAATCTAGGTAAAGGAAATATCAGTTTTCAATGTAATGTTGTTTATATTACTTGTAGGTTTGACAATTTTTAAAATAAAAGGATGAGGTAATACAAAATACATGTGTTATTAGAGTAAATCAAACTACAAATAAAGAATCAGAGATAAGAAGAAAGGTAAGAAACGTAAAAGATAATTTCTGCTTCTGAATTTTTATATTTCTGCTTCTATTGTTATCTGTACTCAGAAAAATTCTATGTCATCCTTTTGGGATTTATGTAAGATATATAGAAAGCAGCCCTAATGGTCGACTCTTTCCAAATAAAAAGAAATAAGTAACATTTAATGTCTTTGAAATGTCTCAATTTGAATAGGCTGAACTAAATATTCCACAACTCCCTTTCTTGCATGTTTCTGGTTTGGGTAGACCACAAAAGAGATTCTTAGGATATTTAGAAAATGGAAGGGAAGCAGCAGTCATTTTCTAGCACACAAATGAAGTTGCTGATGTGTTTGATGTGAAGCAGCAGCTGGGCCTGCAAATGCTCTATCTTTCCCTAAACGCCTCATTAACTATTTTGATTCCAATAATCAGTGTGTGTGTTCAGCTCCATGGCTCCAGCTTCTGCAAGGTACCTTCATCACCAAGGTCATAAGCAATAAGAATGGACATGAAATTCAGTCCATTCTGGTGAGTTTCAAGCTGATGTTTGTAGATTTTACCCTGCTCATGATATTTCTTTCCTCAGTGCTCATCTGGCAGAGTTCAAGCCTCATCATCTAAGATGGAGACACTAGTCTCACAGAGTCAGCTTAACTAGGTCCCACAATCAGACAAGCCAGTGTCCTGTAGCAGATCCTTTGATAGATAGATGAATAGGTAGATAGATGGAAACACAGAGAGACGGATGTATAGATAGATAGATAAATCTCCTGCTGGTTCTGCTTCCAAGGTCGAATCTTGACTAATACAGCAGCAATTTAAAATAGTAAGACACCATAATATTGCTTACATTTTCAACCTATGCTTTGAAGACATATATAACTTCACCTGAAAACTTTATCTTGAAATGAAATATTTGGGGAACAAATCTAGTACTGGAAAATCTATGGCAAATCCTAAGTCAGTCAAATATCAGTGACACTGGAACACAAATTTGGGAGTATATATATTTAAAATTACTTTCAAATTATTATGACTGTAAATTAAATGTGTATCTCTGGGCCTGCATAAGTATATATGTGCATTTGCAACTTGCAATCATTTCAACACAAATTTGGCAAATATGTTCATCTCCACTTTATTGTCTTAAATGTCTCATACAGAAATAATGAAGTAATAAACAATGTTTCTTCCCATGTTAGCTCAGTTCTCTTTTGTTTTTGCATAACTAGTCTAATGGTCTAGACTTCAGTTAGCAGCAGAGGTCATTCAGAATACATACCATCAAAAGTTAAGATTCAATGACATCCAAAATTTTCCCTATGATCTTCTCAAGTGCTAATTAAAGAGCCATCAGATAATGTTCAGATGAAATACTCCACCACTCTAAAAATCACTGTAAATCAAAGGTAATTATTAATTGAGTAATTTTATCTTGTATAAATATAGATTAAACAGATATTAAGACTTAAAGATAAGTCAAAGATAATGTACAAATATTATATGTCCATAGTAAATGGCTCTCCTGTGAATTAAATAACAGAAATCCATCTTTGGCATCACGTTCATTACATTTTGCTTTGTAAATATCAAGGCTAGTGAAAATAATTTGCTCTACTATTTTACATGGATCTCTCAATATTCACTATAACTAATGCTATACAACTTCTAACAATACACAAGAAGGAGAAAATACTTATAAATATATTTTCAGAAAGTGGATAATTGGTTGAAGTAATTAACAAAGTTTTAGAATATCATGTAATACTTATCTAATGATGAGTATTGCCACTTACGCTTATTTTTTCTTGGCTGGGTTTGATATTATAATTCATATTTTATGAGAACTATTTATCTCAGAGGCTGTGCTGTGTTCAGTGATCTTCTAAGTTTGGTTCAGAATCCATAACGACCTCCCTACTGCCCTAGTTACATGTTTGGAGGTAATTTAGATTAGTTATAAAAGGAGAATACTGATAACCTAATAAAACAAGGGGCTATTATATTGATAAACAGAAATATCAACAAAAGAATCCCCACTGATACTATCATGTATGTTTAAATTTTAAAGCTTATTGAAGAATAATCCCAAAGCAATTAGGCCTAGAAATAATTGATAAGCTGGATATCCTTAAAATGGAAAATTCTGCTCTTTAAAAGACAATGTCTACACATGAGAAGATAAACCACAAACTGGGAGGAAATATTTACAAAAGACACATCTGAAAAATGACTTTTTTCCAAAATATATAAAGAACTCTAAACACTCAACAATAAGAAAATGAAAAAGTCTACTGAAAATGAGCAAAAGCCCTAAAGAGACATTTTACTGAAGAAGATATATAGATGTCATGTAAGCATATAAAAAGATATTCAGCATCATATGCCATCAGGGAAGTGCAAATTAAAACAGCACACCTATTAGGGTGGCTAAAAGCAAAAACACTGACAACACCAAATGCTGGCAAGGCTTTATAAAAAAAAAAGAACTAACATTTTACTGCTGATGGTAATGCAAAATAATACAGCAACTCAGAAAGACAGTTTGACAGTTTCCTACAAAACTAAACACATTCTTACCAGCAATTATATTTGAAGGAATTTACCCTATTGAATAGAAAGCTTATGTCCATGCAGAAACCTGCATGTGGCTGTTAATAACAACTTTATTTATAATTACCCAAACCTGGAAGCAACCAAGATGTCCTTCAATAGGTGAATGGATAAACTGGTACATTCAGATAATACAGCATTCAGCACTAAAAGGAAGCGAGCTATCAAGCCATAAAAAGACATGGGAATACTCAAATATATGTGTATTTTTTTTCACTAAGTGAAAAAGACCATTATTTAAAGTGACATTTTGTATGATTGTAATTATATGACATTCTGGAAAAGGCAAAACTGTGGAGACAGTAAAAAGATCAGTGGTCACCAGGGGTGTGGGGGAGCAAGGGATAGCTAGGCAGAGAACAGATATATTTTTATTTTATTTTAAATTCTGGGATACATGTGCACAACATGCAGGTTTTTTACATAGGCATACACGTGCCATGGTGATTTGCTGCACCTATCAGCCCACATCTAGATTTTAAGCCCTGCTTGGATTAGGTATTTGTCCTAATGGGCTCCTTTCCCTTGCCCCTCCACCCCGATAGGCCCCAGTGTGATGTTCCCCTCCCTGTGTCCATGTGCTCTCATTGTTCAACTCCCATTTGTGAGTGAGAACATGTTGTCTTCGGTTTTCTATTCCTGCGGTTAGTTTGCTGAGCGTGATGGCTTCCAGCTTCATCCATGTACCTGCAAAGGACATGAACTCATCTTTTCTTATGGCTGCATAGTATTCCATGGTGTATATCAGCCACGTTTTCTTTATCCAGTCTATCATTGATGGACATTTGGATTGGTTCCAAGTCTTTGTTATTATAAATAAAGTACAAATAATATTTAGAACGATGCAACCACTCTGTATGATACTACAATGGGGGTGCATGCAAAACCCATAGAATGTACCTCCCCAAGAATGAACTCTAATGTAAAACTCTGGAATTTTAGTATAATAATGTGTCATTTATGGCATCAGTTTTAGCCAATGTATCACTGTGGTAGGAAATATTTGACAGTGATGGAAGGTCTGTGTGGGGGAATGGAAAAGAGAGCATATGATAATTTGAAACATTCTCCTTAAGTTTGCTGTGAACCTAAAACTGCCCTAAAATTAAAGCTTATTAACATAAAAATATTTTTTAAAAAGTAAAAGACACAGCCTACATTAACACAGCCTTAGCTTCTATTCATATATAGCCTTTGTTTATTCGGTGATTTGCTTGATTAAAAAACCAACTTATAAAACAGAAGACAAATACTGCCTTATCGATTACACAGGCTTTTGTAAAGTGAATAGATATTTAGGTATCTTTGCCTCCTCACAAGGCTAAAATTCTGTCACTAACAACTGCTATTTACAGACTAAAAATGTTGACCTATGAAAAAAAGCACAAAATGAGTAAGTTAACGGAAAAAAATACTGAAACCACAAATACAAACATTCCTCATTTTAAAAGTTTTCATTACATTATTTCTTTTGTTCTTACTGTTATGCTTCTGCATAAAGAAGCATTCATTTGTTTATTAATGCATACATTCTACAGTCATTTACTGGGTTTCTACTTTATATGAGATACAGAAGCATTTAGAATATAATCGTGAGCCAGCAAAAATGAATCTGCTTATAATCAAGTGCAAGGCCCTCATAAGCATGACAAGTTTACCCAGAGGAACACAGTATATTGGGATGGCAGAAGAAAATATTAGAATTTTGATTAACATATATTTCTGATGATTACCTTTAAAAAAATCTTTCTTGTTCTTGTTACACTTTATGAGCATACATATATACACATATGTATATATACACATACACACACATATAAACACTGATGCATGTATAAATATATGTAAATACATACATACTCATATATTGTGAATGCATATTTTTTTCTCTATGTGATCGAACAAGTTTAGTCTTAGGTAATGAAGCAGAACTTAAAATAAGCACAGAGTACAAATGCTCTATGAAAGCAGAAAACAAAGTACTCCTGGAAAAACTGTGGAAAGTATGGAAAAGTGTTTTAGGCAGATGGAACAATATGTTTCAATGTTCTGAGAAGAAGCAAGCGTGTACGTTAATGGAGCAGAGAGACGGTCAGTGTGGCTGAAGCACAGTGAACCGGAAGGAGTACCACGAGGTCTGATAAGGCTCGCAAGCTATGTAAGAGACAGGTTACACAGGCTTGGGGTGAGAAACTTGAATTCGGTGCTACATGAAAAAAAAGTCTGTAAATAGTTTTAAGAGCCATGACATCATTAGCTTTATTTGTGTTTAAGACAATCCTGACTGCTATTTTTGTTACACATTTGAAGGCGGCCATTGAAAAAGCCAGGGAGTCTGGCTGGCTCAATGAATTTTGTTGAAGAAATCTCGCTGCACAACATTTCCTTCAAAATGTCATATGAAATTAAATAATGTAAATCTATGACATGGATGAAGTCTCTGGACTTGTCCTTTCATGAGCTGAGTAAATCTTTAAGGACTGCCATTTAAGCTATGACTAATACGTAGCATTGGTCATCACATCTTTGACCAAACAAGTCTCAAATAACTAAATTTAATTCAAACTTGTGGATTCAGCACTTAAGGATTTTTCCCCAAATAAAGAAAAATAAGTAGGAACAGAAGGAGGAAAAAGTGGAAAGCAAATGTAGATTAAATTCACATTTTAGAAATTGTGACAATATTTAAAGTTTGATACCTCATTTATTTTAATATAAACTGTTCCCAGCATCAGACATTATTAGATCTTACAGTTTATTTGACAAGTTGTCCCATAGATATAAGAAAAACACTGGAATTGGGCTTATGTAAACAAAAGAACAGCTTTGGATATAAGAACTCTTTCTGTTAATTAACTAGTTTATTTCATTAAAGCCAAACATACTTGCAGGCGTTTTACTGAAGAATTTGGATACAATGAGGTGAAATCATAACATGGCTTGATTTTTCTTGAGAGAGTAGGGATTTTGTTTTTTTGTTCCTTAACCATGTCTACAAAACCAAATATTATTTATTTTCACTTTATAGAACTAACAAACCCTCCTTTTTAAGCTTTTAAAGAACTCAGGATAATATAAAATGAATTACAATCTCTTATAAAAGTATTCACTCTTCTTCTTTAACTGGGCTTTGAAGCTCTCTTGGAGAAAGATAGCTATGGGCTATTTTTTTCTCTTTTCTTTCTTAGTTTTTTTCAGCTTTTATTTTAGGTTTAACAAGCCTGCTACATGGGTAACTTACACATTGTTGGGGTTTGGTGTATAAATACTTTCATCATCCCGATAGAAATCACAGTACCCGATAGGTGGTTTTTCCATCCCTACCCCTCTCCCACCCTCTCCCTTCAAGTAAGCCCCAGCGTCTGTCGTTTCCACTTTTGTGACCAAATGCAGTGAATGTTTAACTCCCAATTATAAGTGAGAACCACGTTCACACTTACTGTAAGTGAAAATCTGAGTTCCCATCCTTGCATCTACGTGTTAATTCACTTAGGATAATGGCCTCCAGCTGTATTCCTGTTGCTGCAAAGGATAAGATTTTCTTTTTTATGGCTACATAGTATTCCATTATATATTTATTCTACACTTTCTTTACCCAGTCCATCATTGATTGACATTTAGGTTGATTCCATGTCTTTGCTATTATGAAAAGTGCTGCAATTAACATATGAATGGATGTGTTTTTTGGTAGAATAGTTTATATTCCTTTGAAAACAAATAGACACAGTATATAATACACGTCCCTGAGTCAAAAGGGAGTTCTGTTTTTAAGATCTTTGAGAAATCTCCTAACTGCTTTTCACAGCAGCTGAACTAATTTACATTCCAACCAGCATTGTATAAGTGTTTTCTTTTCTTTGCAACCCCACTAATACCTGTTATTTCTTGACTTTTTAATAATAGCTGTACTAACTGGTGTGAGACAGTGTCTCATTACTGTTTGATTTGCATTTCTCTAATGATAGTGAAACTGAGCACTTTTTTCATCTTCTCCTTCTACTTCATCTCCTAGTCCCTTTACTCAGAGACTGTCTGAGGAGGAGAAAAGTTAGAGGGAAAAACTTGTATTTATGATTTGAACTTGTAGTCTAGATGATAAGGATTTGGAAAACTACCAAAATTGCTCACTCCATCTGTCTCAGTCCATTTTGTGCTGTTATAATAAAATACCTGAAACTGGGTAATGTATAAAAAACAGAAATTTATTGGTTCATTGTTCCGAAGTCTGGAAAGTTCAAGATTGAGGAGTTGCACTTTGTGGGGGCCTTCATGCTGCATTGTAATATGGCAGAAGACATCACATGGTGAGAAAGATAAAGCAAAAAGAGCCCAAATCACTTTTATAACAAACCCATTTCAGGGATACCAAACCCACTTACTCAATAATGACATTACTTCATTTCCAAGCGCAGATCCTAATCACCTCTCAACACTGTTGCATTCTGGGACATTTTTCATGTGTTGCACTGTTTCCAACACATGAACTTTGGGTGATACATTTAAATTATAGCACTATGTAACACAAACACACACACACGAACACACACACACACTCGCACAAAGGCACTCTAGTCTCCTTATTTTTGAAACAGGAAGCATAAAAGCTACCTCATTCTGATTCAACTGGCATGTAATCCTTAGTTATGTATTTGATTTACTTCCTTAGCCAAGATCTCACTTCACATCATGTTTCTTATATGTTCCTGGGGTTTGAAGTTTACAGGAGAAAATGCTTTTATTAAACTGATTTCATCCTTAGTTTTTGTATCCAGCTTTTGCTTATGATTAGATCCAGTAATTTTAAACTCACAAATAGAAAAGATCAGTTTTGACAGGCTGTTTTCAATTTGAGAGAATCAGCAAGTATAATCCTTGGCTGTTCTCCAGCTTTAGTTATTTTGACTAAGGCCTGATATTAATCATCTCATCCCTAAAGTACACTGGCTCCTATGCTGATACAACCGAAAATGTTAAAATTTCTATTACTCCTAAAAGCATTCTAAGTAAAATCTAAACTCAAAAGATGTAGAGTCCTTTGTTTAGCTGTTTGCTTTAGCATATTTTTTTGCAGTGTAATTTAATAGGAAAATGATCTTGGAAAAGAAGAGCTGGAAAACAGAAAAAAAAAAAGAAAACTGTGAGCTTTCAAATTTTATCTTGAATTAACTCATAAAGGATTTCCTATTATATATTTGGTGAAATTGGAACTGTTTTATCAGCCTGTTAGGGATTCTAGATTCATACCACATGATTTGGTGGAAAAAAACACAGGTTTAAAATTGGACAAAATTTCTAATTCTAGTCCAATAACTTTCTAGCTTTTTCATCTGGGGAGAAACACACCTCTCTAGATCTGTTTCTAATTTGTAAATACCTTACATTTTAGAGCTCCTATGAAGTTGAATGAAGTAATTTATGGTGTGTCATTTACTGTAACACGTATCCATAACAGTATCTCCTTCATTCATACACCTTTCCTTGTTCACAGAAGCCTAATACCATATAGATATCTATACTCATTCACAAAGCAATGTGCTTTTGGAGAGTGTCTCCATACTCCAACCTTAGGAGTACTTCCTAATTGGTCTAATCCAACAATAGCACTCCCATTTAGCTTGTCAGTGACTGGTCTAACTCTAGACCTATGATCCAATGCTGGACAGTATATATGAGAGCAATCTCCAGAAGAGTTATAGGAAAAGTGTCTTCGCCTCTAAAAGTGAAATTCTATGAATCACACTCTTTTTGTGGATTCGTCTTAGTGTATGGATATAATACATGGGGCTACTGCAGCCACCTTGCTTTGAACCTATAGAAAAAAAAAAAAAAAAAAAACCTAAGCTAAAAATGGTGGAAAGAGGCTGGAATCCTTCTTGTGATCATTGGATCACATGACTGAACATTGCTTGAATCACAATAACTCTATTTTGTTATGGGGATAATAAATTTTCCTTGAGATTAAATAGAATGAAGTTTTATGGTTATTTATTAACAAAGAGACTATCACAGTGTACGTCATATTCTACGTATTCAACAGAAGTTATTTTTCTTATCATACTCTATTTAACCCTAAAAGTGTTGCAAAAATTATGTCTGAAATTATTCTGCATGGTTCTAACCTAAATGCTATTATATATAGAAAAAAACATCAGATTTGATCAACTGCTTAGCCTAAGGAATCTGCAGGAGAAATTGACAAGTGCTAATTATGTGCCAATTCCATTTTCATTTTAAAAGTAAAATTAGCATTATTTTGCTAGATATCTCAGATTGTGGTAGGCAAATGAATAACTGCACTTTGCCCTGTAACATATAACTTTTTATGTTTTCTATTTATTTTGCAAAAATGTTTTTAAAAGTTAATATTAGTTCAAACTAGAAATTAGACATATCATTGCTCCATTAAAATAAATAAAACATGTAAAATTAAATCTAGCATACTAGATTTGAAATCCAATGAGGGGAAGGAGTCACCTGTTATCTTCACTTCTCATCTAGAAAATATACTGAAAGAGTTAATTCAGTTTGTATATAATGAACTATATAATTAAAATCTGAGTTGTTTTTGAGAGTGGAGAAAAAAAAGCAAGAGGACAAATTAAACTATAGGTGACAACTAAAATATTTTTTGATTAAATTGGGAACATTACCAAGAAAAGAATAAAACACTCTCTTCAAAGGAAGAAAGTGCTTGACAGAAAAGAAAATTCACTTACACGGATTTTTGACACCAGGCTGCCTTGAATAAATCCTGCGAAGAAGAAGTTATTTTTCACTTTGTTAAGAAAAAATCAGGTAAATTACAAAAGAGCACTTTAATTAAGGACTGTGAATAAAAAATGATTTGGATAAGTTGATGACAGTTAAGAACTTTATCCTCATTTGAATTCTTTAAACAAGTATTATCTGAATCATATTTATGGCGCTTATTTTTAACTGCATTCCTTTGCATTTTTTTGTGTACCTCTTCTGCCCATCCTGGGCATTGTAATTTTAAATAGCTCAGATATAGCCTCTATCTTTGCCTTTCCTATTTTTCCTTGGCATGGAGGAAAGGTTCATAAATAGTAGCCTTTTGATAAATTTCATAGATAAATGAAGGGTAAAATAGAACTATAATTTACAATTTTGGTCACTTTTAATACAATTCTTTATAACTTCTTTCTTTTGTGCTTATGTTGACATGTTATATAAGAAGAAATATTATAACTGTAAAATCATCTCAATAGCTTATAAATATCATGTTATACTATAAATATACACGCAAATCACAAGGTTACTAAAAAGTCACTACCTGGTAGTATTCTAATCTATTTCCTGGTAAATCATTTCCACCTTCATGACTGCCCCAAATCAATGACAGAAACCTAATTATGTTCCAAAACTATGTTGTTATTCATTTCCTAGGACATTACTAATCTCTGTGAAAAGAAGCAGCTGTTAAATCAATAGCAATATATAAACATTGTACTGATTGTCACATCTCTCCATTGACATCAAGTCTCTAGACATAATATAGCAATTAGAAATAAACATGGAAATTCCTCAAAGAGCTAAGAACAGAACTACCATTTAACCCAGTAATCCCACTACTGGGCATATACCCAGAGGAATATGAATCATTCTACCACAACAACACATGCACACTAATATTCATTGCTGCGCAATTCACAATATCTAAGACATGGAGTCAACTGAAATGCCAATCAATGACAGATTAGATCAAGAAAATGTGGTACATATACACCATGGAAAACTATGCAGCCATAAAAAAGACTGAAGTTTGCTATTATCCTTAGAAAACTAATGCAAGAACAGAAAATCAAATATAACATGCTTTTACTTAATATAGCTAAATGATGATAATTCGTGAACACAAAAAAGGGAACAACAGACATTGGGTCTACTTGACCGTGGAGTGTGAAAGAAGGGAGAGGAGAAGACAACTTGGGTACTGGGTTTAATATCAGGGTAATGAAATAATCTGTATAAGAAACCTTTCATGACACAAGTTTACTTACGTAAAACACTTTCACATGTACCCCCAAACCTTAAATAAAAGTTTTTATTTTTTTAAAGTAAACTTGAATGATAACTTCAAAAGCAAGAATTGGGCACTACTCATTTCCGTTTCTTCCAAAATGTATTCTGCACAGAGTGTTTTTTTAAATTTTGTAGTGAATTAACAGCCAGAACACTTTTTAAGAAGTAATTGTTTATTTAAAAAGTGTCAACATAAAGATATAATTCTGATATCAAAGTATTCAAATAACTTAAAAATAAACCTTTACTCATTATGGTCACTAGGATAAGAGACAAGCAAATTCCACCAACTCACTATTACTCCAATGTTTGAGTAATAGGATGTAAGGGCCTTCAGGAGTAGCAGAGACAAACTAAAACAGAATTTTCAGATAACTTCAAAGGTTTTGGTAAAGATCACAACCAGAACAAGAATAAGGCAAAATTCTCAACAGGTCAACCAGCAAAAGACATAGTAAAGAAAGGATTGGAAATCTCATGAGGGAAAAGGGAAATCAGGTAATGTTTGGCTTCTAAACAATTTAAGAAACTGTTAGGTCAAATAATTTTCAGGAGAGACAGTAGCATCAAGTTTAATTGTAATTCATAGACGGAATGCTTGTTTCCCCCATGTGTTCTAAATTGTCCTCTTGAAGTGGATTGCATTAAGATTATCAATGTAAACTCTTGGGCAAATCCTCATGTTGATTTAAAAAAGATCAACATTAACATTATGAACCACAAAATGCAAAGCTAATCTGCTGAAATTTCACCACAAAGGAAGTTTGTCATCTATTTTAAGTCAATAATTAATGTCAGAATGAGCTACTGGTTTTAGTTTTGCATTGATCTCACTGATTGACTCAAAACAAGGACAAATAACATTTGTTGGTAATGATACTCTCATCTGGCAGGCAGTGGAAGGCAGATCCTTTAAGAGGACTGATCTACAAAGATTAATGTAGAGCAAGAAATCTGTCTCCTTAGGGAATGAGGTAGAGAGACAAAAAAAAATTAGTAAAATAAAAATAATTAAAATTAACAATTACAGGGAGATTTCTTTGTGAAAGATTCTGTAATATACATATATATGTACACACATACAAAAGGAATATTGCTGAGAAATACTCATTTTGTATATATATGTGCATTACAAGAAGAGGAAGGATTGAATGAGAAAGATTGGGCTAAAGAAAGCAAATGCTACACATTGTAGATAAACAAGCAGAGCTCATTATACTTAAAAATTACACATATTATGCTTGATATAAGATATGTCTCCTTCAGTCTAAGAAATGCTAAATTTTTAGTAAGACAGAATTTTCTTTCTCTCTGTCTCAATGTTTGCAGGCCTAGATTATTAGCACGAAAACTTAATTAGAACTTCCATTTTTTTTTGTTAAACCAATGTCTGATGTCATTGCAGAATTTGTTTCTCATAACCCAGTACCTACCACCTTAAAACAGCAAAATATAAAATATTGTTTCAAATTAATTTTCAACTATTTCTTCAAATATCTAAACTTAAGTGAGTTGCCAATGTTGTAAGTATACCAGCCCTTTATAGATTTTATATATTATATTTGCATGTACACAAAGTATAATATTATCATGTATTATATACATAACAAAACTATAATTTTTATAGAATTATAAATGACTTTCCATAATTATTTTCAGTGTTTGAAATATGTCAGTTTGTTATGTATTTTTCTCTGTTGTCGGGAACATATATGTGAAAGTTCTATCTTCCCAATGGATTGGCCCTTTTATCATTAGATTGATATTTCTTATTAATTATCTCTGAACATTTTTCCGATGCTTTACCTCTTGCATCTCCTATTGAAACTCTCATTACATGTCTGTTGCCTGTGTAATGGCATGCCACATTTCTTTGAAGCTTTTAATATTTGTCTTCCAGTTTTGTCTCTCTGTCCTTACAATTGAATAATCTGTGTTGATGTATATGAAGGTTACTGATGCTTTTTTTTGTCAGTTCAAGTTACTGCTCAGACCTTTTAGTGAATATTGTATTTTGATTCTTTTACTGTTCATCTCCAGAATTTCCGTTTGATTCCTTCTTATATGTCTATTTTTGATTCCGTTTTATAAGACATGGTCAGCACACCTTTCTTAACATTCTTTTTTTTTTGTTAACTTATTACAGATTTATTGTATCACTTTTAAATGAATTAAGAAATATGCTGAACATTTTAATTTTAATTTCTAATGTGGTTAATGTCAGTAGATATTTCAAAATATCTTTCAAGTGTTAAATATTAATGTTGTTAAAACTTTATCCCTCTGTACATGTATTTTTATTTTTTAAATACTTTTTATTATACTTTGATTTCTGGAGTACATGTGCAGATCTTACAGGATTCTTACATAGGTATACAATTGCCATGGTGGTTTGCTGCCTCCATCCTTAATATTCTTAAATATTCGTTTCTACAGTAGTATATTTAAAGTCTTCCTCTGCTAAATCCAGCATCTGGACTCTACAAAAGAAAATTTCTATCATCTGCTTTTCTGGATACTCTCCCTACCAATGACAGGTGCTTATTCCGTGGATCCATATACTTACTGCTCTCTTTAGAAATTTCCACAAATCGTTTTCTGTGATTTTCTAATCCTGTTGTTTCAAGATTTCTGAACAACTGTTAAGGCTACTCATAACTGTCCGGAAAGAATGTGTGTTTCTACAATTCAGATTTCTTTTTCTCTCTGTTTTATCATCTAATCCAGGATCTCATTAAATTTAATTGTCCTCCAATATGTGATATCTCTCCTATTATTTTATTACAAAGACAATTTTGAAAAGTAACAGATCATTTATTTTGTAGAATATTCCATAATGAATTTTTGTGATGTTTTCTCATGACAAGATTGTTCTTACAGTTTTCTCTACTGAGGGAATTTCCTTTAACTCATATTTCACAGCCACTCCCAAGTGGGTTTATAATAAATAAGTCATTTCATTGACAGCCAGGAATCCGTACATTGTTTGGGCCCATCTTTGAACCAAGCCCCTCTGTTTTTCTTTTATTGCAGTGAGCCATAGATAACCACTTAGAGAAAATTGGTAAAAATAAAAGATAAGCATCAGTGCAACAGACATAGGTGCCATTTGTACAAGTAAATTATTCATACCATACCATCTGGACCATCTCAATCAGAAGTGAACCAGTCCTATTTTGTAGTGAATTGTTTTTCTACCATTCAAACTTAAGTTTTGTAGACTTGATAACACCCAGTGAAAGACGGGGCCTCCAGTCACATCAACTTTTTCTGTTTTGTGATAAGACACTCAATGTTGCTGAGATTTCAATAGTATATCAGAGGTAATAAAAAAAAATTCTTGATCAAAGAACATGGCCTTGATTTTTAAAGCTAAGTTTTCATTTAGAAGCCTATTCTGTTAAGAGCTCCATTTCCATCTGGCACTTTCTGAGTTACCCACCGAATTAGTCTAGGAAGAATTGCAGTTGAGTAAATGCTGCTCTAAAATTCAGAAAACCATAATAATCACTGTGAACCTTTCTTACTGATAGGGATTGTTAGGTATGTTAACTTGTGTTTTATTCCAGAAGGGATATCTTGTACTCCCGAGATTACTGGACTCCCAGAATTTTAACATTTTGGTAAGAATCTCTTGGACCACATGAGATAAGTGACAGAGCAGTTTTACGGAAGTTTGCACGTTTGCAGAGGCTTCTTCTCTGGGTTTCATAAAAATGGCAGCCCTCTGAGATACCAACTTTGGCAGGCTAAACAATGACTATCTAAAAATGTTGATGTTCTATTTTCTGGGACCTGTGACTATGTTACATAAGGAATTAAAAGAACTTTACACATTTTCAAGTTAAGATAGAGCAATGAGGAGATTCTGTAGGTGAAAACTATATTCACAAGTCTCCTTGTAATAAAGAGGCAGGGAGATCAAATTAGTAGTAAAAGTTGTGATGATGAAATCAAGAGAAACCAGGAATAAAGAGGAGCCAAGAAATGACAAAGACAAGAAAACAAGTTCTCCCCTCAGAAGCTCTAGAAGAAACAAGCCCTACTGACACCTTGACTTTGTCCCAGTAATAATTTTTGGGGGCCACTGTAAGATAAGATAATACATGTTTTCCTCATATATGTAATTGCACTTTAGGTTCTGGGGTACCTGTGCTGCATAGGTACATACAGGGAAATGTGGTTTGCTGCCTCCATCTCCCCGTCACCTATATCTGGCATTTCTCCCCTTGCTATTCCTCCCCAGCTTAAACTTATAGATTTATGGCTGTTACAGCAGCAATAGTAAACTAATATAACTACATCACATTTCTAGCAAAAGTGGAAACTGACATCCAAAACTTTAAGAGGACTGCAGAAGCTGTATTTCTTTTCAGATATTACCTTGGAAAGGGTATGTTGGAATGACCAGATATTTAGGCACCTTAAATTTTGTCTAAAGTGGAATGTTGCTAAATTTCCTAGCATCATGCACTCAAGTGTATCCAGAGGACTTGTCATTTTGTTTTTTATTTTTGTGAGTATATATATATATGAGGTACATGAGGTGTTTTGATACAGGCACACAATGTGTAACAGTTACATCATGGAGAATGGGGTATCCATCCCCTCAAGCATTTATCTTTTGAGTTACAAACAATTCAAGTACACTCTTTCGATGGCCATTATTATTGACTATAGTCGCCTGTTGTGCTATCAAAGAGCACATCTTATTTTTTCCTAACAATGTTTTCTGTACACATTAACCATAACCACCTTCCCCAAACCCCCACCGCCCTCCCCAGTCTCCAGTAACCATCCTTCTACTCTCTATCTCCGTGAGTTCAATTGCTTAGATTTTCAGATCCCACAAACAAGTGAGAACATGCAATGCTTGTCTTTCTGTGCCTGGCTTATTTCACTTAACACAATGATCTCCAGTTCCATACATGATGTTGCAAATGACAAGATATCATTATTTCTTATGGCTGAATACTACCCCATTGTGTGTATGTGTGTGCATACAGCCATAAGTAAGAAATGTTTATTATCACATTTTCTTTATCCATTCATCTGTTGAATACTTAGGTTGCTTCCAAATCTTAGCTATTGTAAGCAGTGTTGTGACAAACACAGAAGTCCAGATATATCTTCAATATATTGCTTTCTTTTCTTTAGGGTATGTGCCCAGTAGTGGGATTGCTGGATCCTAGGGTAGCTCTATTTTTAGTTTTTTGAGGAACTTCCGAACTGTTCTCTACAGTGGCTGTACTAATTTACATTCCCACCTCCAGTGTACGAGGGTTCCCTTTTCTCCACATCCTTACCACCAGTTGTTATTGCCTGTCTTTTGAATATAAGCCATTTTAACTGGGGTGAGATAATATCTCATCATAGTTTTGATTTGTATTTCTCTGATGATCAATTATGTTAAGCACCATTTCTTATGCCTCTTTTCTATTTGTCTTCTTTTGATAAGTGTCTATTTAAATCTTTTGCAATTAACTTGATGGGGTTGAATTTGTCCATTTTTGCTTCGGTTGACTGTGCTTGTGGAGTATTGTTCAAGAAAATTTTGCAGAGACTACTGTCCTGGAGAGTTTTCTCAGTGTTTTCTTGTAGTAGTTTCATAGATTGCGGTCTTAGATTTAAGTCCTTAATGTATTTTAATTTGATTTTTCTATATGGTGAGAGATAGGGGGTGTCTGTTCTTGGCTCCTTTGTTGGAAATGAGTTCACTGTAAGTTTGTGGATTTGTTCTTGAGTTCTCTATCCTGTTGCAGTCATCTATGTGTCTCCTTCTATGCCAGGACCATGCTGTTTGGATTACTATAGCTCTGTAGCATAATTTGAAGTAGGTAATGTGATGCCCCCAGTTTTGTCCTTTTTGATTAGGGTAGCTTTTTGCTATTTTGGGTCTTTTGTGGTTCCATATAAATTTTAGAACTGTTTTTCCTATTCCTCTGAAGAACGTCTTTGGTATTTTTACAAGGATTGTATTGAATCTGTAGCTTGCTTTGCGTAGTATGGACATTTCTTCATTGACTCACTGGTCATACAGGAGCATATTGTTTAATTTTCATCTATTTGTATAGTTTTCAGAAATCTTGTTATTAATTTCTAGTTTTATTTCATTGTGGTCAGAAAAGATGCTTGATATTATTTCAATTTTATAAATTTTTTAAGACTTGTTTTGTGATCTAATATATGGTCTATCCTTAAGAATGTTCTATGTTCTCAGGGAAAGAATGTGTATTCTGAAATTGTTAGATGAAATATATTGTAAATACCTATTAGATCTATTTAGTCTATAGTGAAGATTAAGTCTGATGTTTCTTGGCTGAATTTCTTTCTTAAAGATCTCTCCAATGCTGAGAGTGGAGTTTTGATGTTTCCATCCATTATTGCTCTGGGCCTATCTCTCTCTTTAGCTCTAATAGTATTTGCTTTATATATCTAGGTGCCACTGTGTTGGGTGCATGCAATATATAATACATAATATAATTGTGATATCCTCTTGCTGAATTCACCCTTGTCATTATAAAGAAGGGCACTGCTTTTTCTCTCTTCTTACAGTTTTGTCTTTAAATCTATTTTGACTGAAATAATTATAGTGACTCTTGCACATTTTGATTTCCATTGGCATAAAATTCCTTTTTCTATCTTTTTATTTTCAGTCTGTGTGTCTTTATAGGTGAAGCATGTCTCTTGTAAGCAAGAGACCCATGGGCCCTGGATCTCAACAACCAGCAAATGGCAAAGCCAGCCAGGCCTGTGTATTTCTCTTCAGGGTTTTGAGGTACCCCAGGATCCAAGTTTATCCAGAAACTTAGAGGTCTACCTGGTGTTCTATTGTGCTGTGGCTGAGCGGACACTCAAACCACAAGATGCAGTCTTTCCCACTCTTCTCTCCCATTTCCAAAGGCAGTGGAACCTCACCCAATAGCACAATCACCACAGGCCATGAGAAGTACTGTTAGACAACTATCGATTCTTTTTAAGGCTCAACGGCTCTTAAGTCGGCTTGCGGTGAATGCTTCCTGGCCTGGGACTCAGTCTTCAAGTCAATGGAGTTCCCTGTGGTCCAGGACAGATCCAGAAATGCCAGCCAAGAGTCAAGTTCTGGAATGGGTACCCCAAGAGCCCACTTGGTGCTTTACCCCACTGTGGTCATGCTGCTACCTAAGGTCCAAGGCAAAGTCCCCTTTCCTTTTCGTCTGTTTCTTGGAGATTTGCCCCATAGCTACCACAGCTGGGAATGTGCTGAATCTCAACTGAAGCCAGCATGTCAGTTCAATTTGCTAGTCAACAGCTGTATCTAAGCTGGGTATTCCCCTTTATCCAGCATATAGTAATGGAAAGACAGAATACATGCATTATATGTACTTGCCATAGTATCTCAGAGTCCTTCAGCTTGGGCACTTTGACCTGTCCTTTAAATTATGGCTTATAGAAGTCAGAATTAGTCAAGTCTAAAAATTTAACAGATAACATGATTTTTTATTGTAATATCAAACAACAACCTTCTGCTCATCTCAAATAAGTAATTTATCCAAGATTACTCAACTACTAAGGCGCAGGGCCAGATTAACACTCTAGCACTCTAGATTTAGAGCTTTTGATTCAAAGCACTATACCATACTACTTTTCTAATAGAGGAAACAGCAACTAAACAAAAGCAGAAAAAAATATAGCATATCAACTGAGATATTTGAAAATTATAATTAGGGTACCAAAAATATGGTACCCTAATTACATAGCCATTAAAAATAACAATAGAGTTCTAAACTTACTGATCAGTAAAGATATTCAAACATATTTCTGTGACAAAAGTCATGGCAAAAAGATACAGAATAATATGAACCCCTATATAAAAATCTGCATAATTATATGTCTTTTAAAATGTATGGAATCTACTATAATCGTGATTATTTTAAATTATTTAATTAAGAAGTTTGCTGGAAAAAGGAGAAAAGATAAGAAGACATACTGTAGGTCATTTGCCAACAGAACAGGTTTTTTTTTTTTTTTTTTTTTGGTGAGTCTTGCTCTGTCACCAGGCTAGAGTGTAGTGTCAGGATCTCGGCTCACTGCAACCTCTACCTCCAGGGTTCAAGTGATTCTCCTGCTTCAGCCTCCTGAGTACTGGGAGTACAGGCGTGCACCACCAACCTCAGCTATTTTTTCTATTTTTCAGAGAGACAAGGTTTCACCATGCTTACTAAGATGGTCTCTCTTGACCTCGTGATCCATATGCCTCAGCCTCCCAAAGTGCTGTGATTACGGGCGTGCGCCACTGTGCCCAGGCCTCAGGTTTTTAAGGTAAAGAAAAGTAACACAGATTTGAGGGAAGGAGACAGAATGAGTCAATACAGAATAGTTTTAAAGGTACAGTAATCACAATAAAATAATTAGGAGTCGTTACATGTGAGGTATGCTTTCTTCATATTGTGCATGTGATAACTCACATCATCATCATCATAACCCCATTGAAGAAGCTCTTCTGTTTATTTACTAGTTAGACAACTGAGACTCAAAGAGAATAAGTCATTTACTCAGGCACTCTATTTCATGAGCCATGTTTCACTCTAGTCTACTACAGTATACTGCTTCCTCTACTTGTAGGAAAAAGACAGAAAAAAAAAGGCACATATGCATACATGCTTCAGCAATGTCTTTTCTTCAGCCACAAAATCTAAATTTATCATTCCTGTCTGCAACTTAATACATCATTGATAAAATTATTATAAGCTTTTTGTAATTTTTCAATTTTTTGAGAGGCTATCAGTAAAATCATTTTAAATATGCAGTTAACTTGAACCACTAGACATTATCACAAAAGATATTAAAGATTAAAAATATCTTTATGCTGTTATTAATTATAAATTAGTATTTATAAATGCCTTAAAAAGAGTTTTAAATAAAATTCTTAAGTTGATGATTTAAATGTGAACCATCCTTGGAAAGATCAAACAAATACTATCACAGAAAGGAGTTCTAAAATTACACACTTTGGAAATCAATGCTGGATTTCACTTGCTTCCTAGATTTAAGAACAGCAGTTTCTGTCTTTAGATTGCTGTAATTAGCACAAGCCTCAGATGCTCATTTACACCTTTGGCAGTCAAGGATGGGAAATTTGACTTTCACTGATGGTGTGTTATCATCACACCAGCTTGGAGCTTTTTCTTCCCTCTGATTTTTGTTGATAACATTCACAGCAAACTTAAAAAAAAAAAGTCAACGTGCATTTCTTTTGAGTTAATGCTTTAACTCAGAGAATCTCAGAAGTGCATCAATAATTTATAATAACATTTTAATAGTTTGCATTTTGTTTCTTTACTTTGTTGTTGGTCTCAGTCTCATGTAGGCAAACATTAAGAACAAAAACAAAACAAAACAATATATAGCTGAGCCCAGTTATATATTATACATAACCCAAGAATTTCTCATAAGTATATATTATTATAAAATTGGAAGTATTAAGACCTGAAGCAAAGATCAGAAAAACAGTATGGTGCTAAATATGGAATTTAAAATTGCTCATGTTAATAATATTCTTTATACAAGACAATGCAGTTACTAAAATCCAGTTTGAATTATGACTCAAGTTGCACAGTGTTCACACTTTGATAAGTTTGCATAAAATAAAATTTTATAGCATACTCAAATCTTAAATAGGATCATTTATTGAGAAAATGTATGTTTATAAGTGTGTACAAATGTACACTTAATATATGTACAAGTACATGATTAATATTTATTTCTGCTTATTAATCACCATGACCATATTCATGTTTTTAATTTTTGAAGATCAATTTCTGTGTTTTAAACATAACTATGAAAGCCTTGCATAAATGAGCGTATTTATCTGGCCCATGTCAAAATAATTTTATGCTTTAACAAGCATAATCATAAATCTTTGCATTGTATATGCTAAAAATAGGTTTGGCAGAAGTAATTGTAGATGCTAATTCCCCAAAATAAAAGGCTTGTTATTTAGAATAACCGTAGATTATTAAGAAGATATTGATAATAATACAAGAAGAAAGGAAAGAACTTATATCATTAGTAGGTAACATACTGCTTGCTTATTTTCCAGATGCAAGAAATAGATCAAGTTTCTCTGCCAGAGATCACAATGGCTTTCCAAACTGAAATAGGAGCAAAATGTAACGTAATGGTGATTTCCACTCTCTGCCCATTTTCACTGCGACTAATTCACCAAAAGATAGTTCAACTGGTAAGCCCTTTATTTTCCTCTTTGGAAACTGAATGTTTTGGTGGGGAAAAAAAAATGCCGAAACATTGCTTGCTATTCTGATTCTAATTCTAGCATTTTCTTTTCTCTATTTTGCAGTTGAAGAAATCATTTAGATTTTATTTCTGCCCCTTATTTTATTTTATTCCTTTTTATCTCCTCAAGTGTAAAGTTTCTTTGACACTTATTGGTGTTGTTATCATTTGGTCTGAATCAAATTAAGTATCAGAATTAATATTTTGTTCCTTAGGAGCCAGAAAGTGGCTGAAAAAGAGCCAATGCTCTTAAAAATGAAGTAGTCCTTTGGGAGGCTGAGGCGGCTGGATCATGAGGTCAAGAGATCGAGACCATCCTGGTCAACATGGTGAAACCCCATCTCTACTAAAACTACAAAAAATTAGCTGGGCATGGTGGCATGTGCCTGTAATCCCAGTTACTCAGGAGACTGAGGCAGGAGAATTGCCTGAACCCAGGAGGCGGAGGCTGCGGTGAGCCGAGATCGCGCCATTGCACTCCAGCCTGGGTAACAAGAGTGAAACTCTNAAAAAAAAAAAAAAAAAAGAAGTAGTCATGGCAAATCACCATGAAGTGTGGAAGAGTGAAGCTGGAGAACAATTGTGTATGTGAATTCTAAATAGCAGAAAAGCAGTCTTAAAACATCAGAAAATCTGTAAACACAAGTCCACAGCAGGGGACTGAAGCCTTTAAAGGGAAATAAGAAATAATGAGAGATCTGACTGTACGTAACGAATGATCTGGAAGAGAAAGTAGAGAAGTTAACAAAGAAAAACATGATGATCAGAAAAAGATTTTACATTAACAAAATGTTTGAAAATTTTATGAAAACCAAGCACAAAAGAATGATATCAATTTCTAAGAAAAATATAAAGAAAGATGAATTTCAAGATAATATTTTGGTTTTGGTTGTGGTCTTATTTTTTTTGCAATTATCACTGCTTTGTTTTGTTTGCTTGTTGCTTAGTCAAGTTCAAAGAAGGAAACTTACAGCACTAAGCAGCCTGTTTCTCTAAGCTGATCATTTAAGGTTGAATAAGTGTATTTATTTATTTATTTTCAAGATAGGATCTCACTTTGTCACCTAGGCTGGAGAACAGCAGCATGATCACAGCGCACAGCAGCCTTGACTTCTGGGGCTCAGGTGATCCTCCTGCTTCAGCCTTAGAGTAGCTGGGCCCACATGTGAGTGCCACCACAACTGGCTATTTTTTTTGTTTGTTTTTTGTATTTTTAGTGGAAATGGAGTTTTGCCAGTTGCTGGAATGACAGGTGTGAGCTGCCACGCCCAGCCATAGCAGGAATATGAAGTGAAAAACAAAATTCAATTTCTACTTAACTTCTTTCTTTAGTCCAAGTCTGAAGGCCTGAGAATCAGAAGCCACAATAACAAAAATCTCAGTTCTTGAGTAGGAGAAACAGGTATTCATCATTAGCAATCAGTCACACACACACAGAGAAAATTCTCCCTTGCTCCTTCTCTTTGTTCTAGTCAGGTCAATAGTTTGAATGATGGCCTTTTTTTTTCCCCCTTGGGATAGAGTCTTGCTCTGTCACCCAGGTTGGAGTGCAGTGGCACAATCTCAGCTGACTGAAATCTCTGCCTCCGGGGTTCAAGTGATTCTCCAGGCTCAGCCTCCCGAGTAGCTGGGATTACAGGAACGCACCACCATGCCTGGCTAATTTTTGTAGTTTTAGTAGAGATGGTTTCACTATGTTGGCCATGCTGGTCTAGAACTCCTGACCTCAGGTGATCTGCCCACCTCAGCCTTCCAAAGTGCTGGGATTACATGTGTGAGCCACTGCTCCCAGCCAAGATGATGTCCATTTACACAGGGAGGTCAAACGACTTTACTCAGTCTACTCATTCAAATACAAATCTCTTCCAGACACACGTTAACAGACATACCCAGAAAAAAAGTTTGTCCAAATAGCTGGGCACCCAATAACCTAGTCATGTTGACACACAATACTAACCACCATCACACTATTCAAATCTGAAGTGTTCAATCACCGCCTATGACTACTACTTTCCTTATTAGCACAGGTATATTACATTTTTATCATAATATAAAATTCTACTGCCAGAACTAATCTAGATTAACTATGTTTAAGTAAACTAAGGTATAACATTTTGATAATTTACATTATTTCTATTTATATTGTTGTATTAATGTATGCCCTATTATTCTATAACCCAGAAATTTTCCATTTTTTGTACTAAGAAAGAAATCAAAATTTTTTTTACTAATTCATTTTATAATTCAGGTAATTAATTCAAGATATTATTCTGGAATATATTATTATAGGGTCAGCATTCACATACCTGACAAAAACAAGACAAGTTGTTTTAGGGTTCTAAAACAGTAGAGGAGAAAATATATTAAATGTAGTATATTGACACTCCAATAAAAATTAAATTATACTTGTGGAAAAGATTTTAAAAAATAGGCTGTATGCTAGAACAATTGATGAATTAGATGCTATTTAAACTATATTCAAAGTAATGTTTATGAACTTTCACCAGTTCCAGGATTAGTTTGTGAATATGGACCATTATTATTCCAATTGAGACAAACTCACACATAGAAATTTAAAGTAGCATGCCCAAGATCATACAGCTGGCAAGTTATGGAAGTGTTATTTCACTTCATAAGATAGAATACCATGGCTTATGCTTTTCCCAATTGATTATAAGTTACGAAGGACTTCTTAATCAGTACTAAGGGAATGTATTGTCTTCCGGGGTCCACAAGGGGGCGTAGTTTCAAGGGCAAGGACTTCCCAATGCCTGCCCTCCCCTCTCTCCATATACGAGACTTAATGGTTTCTGTTTAACTTTCCTGGCCTCAGGAAAATAATAAATCAATCACTCCAGCAGAAGTTTAAAGGGCCTCTTTTCGTTGGCCAGTGGGGCTTGGAGAAGATGGGAATCCTTCCCAGGTTAAAAGTCCCTGTCTCCCTCATCCAGGCGTATTTCCCTCTCTGGGGTACTCTTCCACCATCCTCCTGGAAGCTGCTGTTCCTCTCCTGGATTCCATCTTTCTGTATTCTCTAACTCAGTGTGAGAGGAGCTTTCCTTCTTGGTTTTCCCCCTCTGGGAACCCTTCTCACTCAATGTGAGGGCATCTTTTCTTCCCTGGTTTTGCCCCTCTGGGAACCCTTCTTACTCAGTGTGAGAGCAGCTCTTCCTTCTTCTCACTCAGTATGAGAGCTATTTCTCTTTCTCTCTACCTAAATAAATCACTTTCTACAAAAACTCTTTGGGGTCTGATATTTTCTTATGAGCGCACCTGCTGTGGTGTGCACCATTCCCATTCTTGGGTGAGTGAGAGACCAAGAGCCTATAAAAACATCCTCCCAGGGAAGCTAAGTGCTCCCCTGTACCCCAAGACTCAGACACAGTACTAGTACAGATTTGGTGACAAGAGTGATTTCAAATGGAATAGAATTTTGAGAATGAGATTTCTAAATTGGCTTTGGAGTTTCTGGAATTGGCTTCTAGTCTGACACGATTTTAAAATGCTGACAAATTAGCTTTTTTGTTAATTACTTAACAAAATGAAAAGTCTTATTTTTATTATAGGAAACTGACAACCGAATTATGATTCTAAAAAATCTGGACAGAATAAAGGAATGTATTGAATATGACAAAATAATAAAGATAATTTAATGTGTTGGTATTGAGTTTTAGACATAGTACATGTTTTTAAAAAATATAGTAAAATTATAATGCTTTTAGTGCACATTAAAGTAAACCAACAATGTGATTTTAGTACTTAATCTATAATTTTATGTTTAGGGTTAATGCTTAAAAATGTTTATAGATTGTTTCTTTTGCTGTGCAGAAGCTGTGGAGTTTGATTAGGTCCCATTTGTCTAATTCTCAGCAAACTGACAGAGGAGCAGAAGATCAAACACCGCATGTTCTCACTCATAGGCGGGTGTTGAACGATGAGAGCACATGGACAAAGGGAGGGGAGCAGTACACACTGGGGTCAGTTGGGGGGACATAGGGGAGGGACGGTGGGGGGTGGGGAGCTGGGGGGGGATAGCAGGGGGAGAAGTGCCACATGTAGGTGATGGGGAGGAAGGCAGCAAATCACACTGCCATGTGTGTTCCTATGCAACAATTTTGCATGTTCTTCACATGTACCCCAAAACCTAAAATACAATAAAATAAATAAATGGGGAAAAAAATAAATAAATAAAAAATAAATAAATAAAAATGTTTATAGATTTAACTAACTCAAATTAGTTTTGTTACTGTAAGAAGAAGGAATGTTGCCATGGTGAGGTAAAATTTAAGTAATTTTACTGAGACACACATTCTGGAGTGTAGATTTTTGTTTGGTTTTGTTTTGTTTTTTGAGACAGAGTCTCGCTCTGTCACCCAGGCTGGAGTGCAGTGGCACAACCTCTGCTCACTGCAGCCTCTGCCTCCTGGGTTCAAGCGAATTCCTGCCTCAGCCTCCTACATAGCTGGGATTACAGGTGCTCATGACCACACTAGGGTAATTTTTGTATTTTTAGTAGAGACAGGAGTTCACCATGTTAGCCAGGATGGTCTCGATCTCCTGACCTCGTGCTCCACCTGCCTTGGCCTCTCAATCTGCTGGGATTACATGTGTGAGCCACCACACCCAGCCAAGTGTAGGTTCTTAAAATTTGAAGTGTAAAAAGCTCATATTGTTATAAATTTAAAATATAGGTCAGTTTGAAAACCAAGGTTTTAAAAGTAAAGATATTAGAGAAACAGATATGATATTTTTGTTGAAAGTTATTAAGATTACCTTGGAAAAAAAGACTTGTTTATTAATGTCAAAACAAAGTATAAAAATGTTAGTAAGAAGTGAATATTTTCATAAGAACAGAATTTGTATCAATGTAAGCACAAATAATATGCACGCCAGCTAATATATAGGTAGATTTGGAAGGTAGTGCGTTTTTTTTAACCTCCGAATATGTTAAAAAATGTGACCTGTACATATTTTCAGAAGGAATTTTGTTGAGAGGTTTTCTGAATGTTTACAGGCTATTTTCCTTTAAATTTAAATTTATTGTGTGTTATTTTGGTGAGAAGTATATTTATAATGAGCCTGTCTGCCCACTCAAATCAGTTAAGAAAGAGACTGCCTAGATCAACATAGGGATACATACACTACTCAGTATTTTTTTTAATATTAATTAAAATAATTTTAAATACATGATTAAATTAATGTCATGCCATACCATTTTTCAACTAGGGTATGTTTACCAATTTATCTACATTGTATCTGTTTATTATAGGTGGCAATTATAGGACTCTTGTTCACATTGAGTATCTTTTCTAAGGTTCACAAAGTTGTGTATATTCCAGAAATCGTCCAAGATATATTTGAACAAACATTGTTTTAAATTTTAATGAGCACCTTAGTTGCCCCATCTGGTATTAATTATTCTCATTGGATTATGAGTATAGAGCTTAGAAGATATATAATAATTAAAAATCTTAAACAAATGGTAATGTTTGTTATTTCTACAGAAGCATACTATTAGTAATATTGAAAATGTGTGAAAATTGAGGTGAAGGAGGTCTCATGGAGGGAGACATAGAAACACAAGAAGGCCAAATACATTTTTTACTTGATGACAATAAAACAATTCCTTATAGGTAACCTATGCCCCCCAAAGACATGCAAAGGTACTCTATTACAGATTCTCATGTTTTATGTGAGATGATAGAGCCAACTCTAATGCTGTTTTGTATTATGAGAACAGATGACCAAAATATAGTGTCTCACCGTTTCTTTTCCCTACAATGATGACAACTTGAAGTCAGTTCATCAGTTCTGTGGTGGTTTAAACTATTCCCTTTTCTCCTATCTTCTTTGTACCCCCAAAACATCTAATGATTTAATGCAGCCAAGAAGAGCAAGTACATTGAAACAAGTCATGCTTGCCAGTTAATATTATTCAGTTAACATCTGTCACTCAAAAATAAAATAGAGTTTATTAGCAGGTACAAATATAAGGTTTTATGAAAGAAATAAGACCTAGTGATAGATAAATCAGTAGAGTGACTACAGTTTAAAATATACTCGTGTATTTTAAAATACCTAGTGAACAAGAAATCAAATGGTAATAGCTGGAAAGAAAGAAAAACATTTAATGTGATGTATATCCCCAAAACACTAATTTGATCTTTACGAACTACATGAATGTATTAAATTATCATATGTACCCTGAAACTATGTACACCTATTATGCATCAATAAAAATAACACCAAATAATAAAATGAATGGCATTATGACCTTTAATTTTTTTTATATATTTTTAGGTATGAGCCTCCAGACAACTATTTTATCAAAATTTGAAAACTTTCTTTTTATATCTGTTTGATGAGAAGCAGGTTTTATCATCTAATGACACACTCAGTAAAATATCTTTACACTTCAGCCATAAAGTAATAAAACAGCCCTTATTTTTTGTTAATGAGAATATAGTAAATTCCATTCAGACATTTTATATTCTAGGAACTAAAGAAGCTTTCAATCACTTTAATATCTGAACAGGTCATGATAGATATATTTTTCTCTGTTCACTCCACAACAGAGTTTTTGGTAAATGATTCTGTAACACGGAAAATGAGGTTTACATTTTTTTCATGTTTATTTGATTTCTTTTGTTTATTTTTGTTAGGACAAATTATATTCTTATATTTTAAAACAAATATATTATTAATGTAAAAACTGAAGCCTATTTGTGACATCATCTATTTTTAAATTTTATTTTAATTGCTACTTGTTGCTTATGATTATTTAAATGGGGTTATGAACCAACTAGCAGACTCTTAGGTCTATATTTAACTAACATTTATTAAAATCCTGACAATCCTATTTGTTTCAGGAGTAAATATTTATTATGTCAGTCTAGTGGATAGAGTTTTTATATTCATATCTCTTATATGCCATGAATTATTCCATGTGACTGGCATATGTTAGTTCATTTAATCTTTGAAACAACTCCATGTGCTATTTGTTATTTTCATTCCTTCACCACAGATTCGTAGATTCTATGCACCTTGACCAATATTTCACAACTCTTAGCAAATGAAGAAACAATTTGAAGCAACTATTCTTTTACTACAAAAAGTTTAATCCTTTGTCTCTGACACCTACTTTCTAATTCAGAAGCCTACATTCAGAACTAGAAGAAACATAAAAATGCCACTTTTATATTCTTTCTTAAAATTATTAGAAGAGACAATATTGAATTAATAATTATTATTCAATAATAATAAGTAAGAGATGGATTATCACTCCGTCACCAGGCTGGAATGCAGTAGCGCAATCTGGGCTCACTGCAACCTCCACCTCCCAGGTTCAAGTGATTCTGCTGTCTCAGCCTCCCGAGTAGCTGGGACTACTGGCACGCAACACCACGCCCAGATAATTTTTTTTTTTTTCTTTTGTAGAAACAAGGTTTCACCATGTTGGCAAGGATGGTCTCAATCTCTCGATGACCTCGTGATCCACCTGCCTCGGCCTCCCAAAGTGCTGAGATCACAGGGATGAGCCACCATGCCTGGTCGCATTTTATTATTAATATGTGTGATAACAGGTAGTAATAAAGTGCAATATAAGTGACTTCCTTGTCATGTACATTTGAACTTTAAAAATGATTGTCATAAGTTGGAATCATAATGTTCCCAAAACAAAAAATAAATGTTTCATGTGATAGATATTCTAGTTACTTTGATTTGATAATTACACATTGTACACAAGTTTCAAAGTATCACACGCGGCCCCAAATATGTACAACTAGTACCCATCAGTGCAAATGGATGAACTAAAATGATTGGGTATTAGTCTCTTCTCCCATTTATCTAACAAACTACCAGAATTGATAATTTATTAAGAAAAGAGGTTTAATTGGCTCACTGTTCCACAGGATGTATGGGAAGCATGGCTGGGGAAGCCTCAGGAAACTTTCAAACATGGCAAAAGAGAAAGGGAAGTAGGGTATCTTACAGGGCAAGAGCAGAAGACAGTGAAGAAGGAGATGCTACACCCTTTTAAACAATGAGATCTCATGAGAACTCACTCATTAGCACAAGAACAGCAAGAGGGAAATTGACCCCCATGATCCAGTCACCTCCAACAAAGACCCTCCTCTAAAATGGGAGATTACAATTTGACATGAGATTTGGATGCCGACACAAATCCAAACTATATTAGATTGCTATATCACTTAATTTCACTGCATTTTTTTTCTCAGCAAATAAATATAGAATTTGCTTCCTTTATAGGCTGTGAGATTTACTTAGCATATAACTTTAGGGAGCTAATTCAATATGTTGAGGATAATCTTTAAAAAGCTAGAGGCTGAATTGCTAAAAGCAGATAACTGGATAGTTCTTCCCATTATGAATATATGTAAATAAATATGCAGAATCAGAAGTAATATAGACAATTGTTTAGTCATTTAAAGTTGTTCCAGATTTTTCCATATTAATAGTTGTGATTAAATAGTTAATGTAATATACATTCACCTGTTAATTAAATACATTTTATTTAGTTATAACTGAATTTCCACCAGAATTGAATAAAGTGTCATGCAATGCTTTCTGAACATTTACCTTGCACAGAGGAATGAAAAGCATATGAATAATACAACATATACTAAATGAATTAAAAATGAATAATGTTTTAAACACTTGAAATCCAATTTGAATTCATTTCACAAAGTTTTCTTTTGTAATTCCAAATTTCTTTTAGAAAGACAACTGCAAATACTTGAGAAAATTAAATAGAGTGCCTTCAATGTTTTAACAATAGTAATTATTTTTTCTACAATAACTGCTCCTATTACAATATGGCCTTTATATGAGAGCCAATCATTGGAATGAAAGATAAAGACTGGCAATAACTAATCACAAACTTTATGCAATTATATCATAACTGGAATAATACATTTGATTTCAGGGAAGGGAGCTCTAGGAAAGCTTCATAAAAAATAAATTCTTACATATACTTCATTTATTTCTTCCATAACCACTAGCAAAGATAGAATAATTTCTCAGTCTTTATAGCTACAATTAAAAATAATTATAAAATTAGTAAATCAGAGCATTACATTTGACTAGTTAAAAAAGAAAGTCATTAAAGTACAAAATGTTTTTATTATTTTTTAAATTTATTACAAAAAGATAAGAGAAGCATTTCTACTTTTTTGTGACACTATGTCACCCTAACCAAACACAAACGCCTTGTCCTAGTCCCATTTTGTCCATTTCTTTCCAGGCATATCACTGTGGTCCTTAATGTCACTTTCCTAATATTTGCTTCCCTTAATGTTCATTACATTTAGTCAGTGCTTAGGTCTCTTTCTTTCTTTCTTTCCTTCTTTCTTTCTTTCTTTCTTTCCTTCTTTCTTTCTTTTTCTTTCTTTTTTTACTTTCTTTTTTTTTCTTTTTGTAGGATCTCACCCTTATAGGCTACAGTGCAATGCCACGATCTCAGCTTACTGAAACTTTATCTCCTTGGTTCAAAGGATCCTCTCAACTCAGCCTCTTGAGTAGTTGGGACTACAGACACACTACCACACCTAACTAATTTTTTTGTAGTTTTTGTAGACGTGGGGTTTCACTATGTTGCTTAGGCTGGTTGGAACTTCCTGGGGTCCAGTGATCCACCCGCCTTGGCCTCTGAAAGTGCTGAGATTATAGGGGTGAGCCACTGTACCTGTCTGCCTATGTCTTTTATATGTGTACTGTACTTGACTAATATATACAATTATTATGTTAATTTTATTCACATGCACATGCACATATACATATAACATTCTGTCCTCACAGGACCATGAGTTTTTTGAAGTTATATATATTGTTTTATACACTGGTAGTCCCTTACCATATCTACTTGTATTAGGTATTCAATCAATACATTCCCGGGATTCAAATGACAATGAATCATGACTTTCTAATAAGATGATACAAGCAAAGTATTCAATTTAGCATCATTTTTATATGTATGAATCATATTTATGTTATGGTTTTTCTTATTTATTATTAAATATATGTGATTATTTTAAAAATACAAGACAATGTCACAAATGTGTTTTTTTATGACTGTAAACATTATAAATACATATATATATATATTTACTTTTTAAAACTAATTGTAGAATCCCTATCAATATCAGGTACTTCAAGTGCTAGAAATATAAAATTGAGGATGAGAAATCCTGAAAACATTAATTATGTAATATGTTTAAGGAGATAGGCATTATCAAATATTTCAAAAATAAATACACAATTATAACTGGTAAATTCTATGAAGAGAGGCTGAGGTGTGTGATGTTATAAAATAACCTTTTCCCCCCTATATTTTAGGGAAAATTACCTATATTTAGGGAAGAGATCAGGGAAGGCTGTCCTAACTACCAAATAACTAGTAAGCTAATGTTAGAAGATAGAATAGACATTAAACAAATAAATAGGGAGAAGAGGGTCTACTATGCACAGATATCTTGTGTTGAGAGGTGACCCATTATGCTGTGAAATTGGAAAAAAGTCTATTGTGGGCAGAATGATGTCATAAAGTAAGAAAGATGAGCAACAAAGTAGGTAGAGGCTGAATCTTGCGGGCACTCCTCTCTAATATATTGAGGATTTTGAACTTATTTAAAGAGTAATGTGAAAACTTTAAAATGCCTAAGCAAAAAGTTTACAGAATCAAATTTATGATTAGACAAAAACAATGCTGGGGTAGTGTTTAAATTAATTAGGAGTCGGGGAGGCACAGCTGGTCCCCTGCCTGTATTCCTTTGGCTTTACCATTTCTGTGCAAGCCACCCAGAATGACTTGCCTTTTGTTTTCCTTTTCTTTTCCTTCTCATTTTTTTTCCTCAAGGGCTTTCTCTTGCAGTTAGAGCTCATTTTAATTGCAAGCTTAGCAGATGGGAACTTCTAAGAAATTAATGACTAATAACTGACAGAAGCTATCCCCAAATTCTTTGTTACTCAAGTGGGATGACTCTGGGGCATTTTTTTTTCTACATTGTGTCCCAGAATTCCTCTGTGGAATTAAACTTCAGTGGACCCAATGCTAACAAAATTGATAATTCTTTGTGCAACTCTTGATTCACTCCTTTACTCTCCTACAGGTATGTCCCGAGATGACCTCTTCAGAAAACTATTGGCACTAAATTTTTTTCTCAATTTTTATTCCTGAGAATATCTAAATCAATATAAGAAATGTCAGGAATTGAAAACAGGAGACAGCTTAATAGGTCTTTGAAGCAACCTTGTATAGAAGCAGAATAAAAAGCACAAATGAATTTAAATAGGTTTTTGTGAGCAAGCCTTATAAAATTTATCCTTCCGTTAAAACCCAATGATCCTTGTTAAAATTCAAGAGATAGTAAATAAACATCATTTTTAGTGGAATATCGAACCTGGTGCTTTTCTCTTTTTATTATTTTGATATTTTTATAACTCCCTATAATGCAATACAAGCCAGGTTGTTCTTAGAATCCAACAACATGTAGAGAGCAGTTGTTTTGATCTTCTTTTTCCCATCAGCAGTTTCTTACTTTCAAAATTGCATTCCTTTAGCCTGATTTTTGGATCTTAATAAGATGTATCAGTCAGAGCTCCAATAGAAAACAGAAAACATACTCAAAATAGCATATTTTTGGAAAGTTTAATTTCAAAGAAATAATTTACAAATGTGGATATGAAGTAAACCACTATGGTGGTTATAGGAATTACAGTAAATAGTACTACTAAATTATTCTATTTAGTAACTCTCCTGTAGTGTAATGTACGGTAGTGGAGAGAGAATCTTATGATGCAGACTACCAGGAGAGGACCAGTGACCTTCTAGCTAGTGACAGAGTCAGGCTGACAAAGTGGCACAGACAAGACACAGAATAAAATTCCTGATCTCGCTCTCCATTCACACTGTGATCTTCTACCCAGGGCTTGGAGTTAGCTGAACCCAACAGGAATCTAGTTAGTGCGGAAGCCACTGATGAATTCACATAGTCATCCTTCAACAGCAAAGGTCTAGAAGGTGAGGAGTGAGGAATCACTAGCCAAAGTTAAACCAAAGGTATCTAATGTCTAAGAAAAGTGTCAATGACAAGGTTTTGTTTTTTTGTTTTTTTTTTCCAATCAGGAAATTTATTACATCACAAGACAGCCATGTGAGCTGACATCATTCTACTTAAAGCACTGCCCGTGTTCTTCTCAATGAAGTTTGTTTAGCAACAGAAAGCTCAGAAGGCAGTTTTCTTTTGCACACGAAAGAGAACACAATATATATTATCTGCAGTTATATGTCCTAATGATTTAACACTGCATAATCAGTAATGGAGCAAGTGGGAAATACCTGGCTAAAGTCACTTTTCAAGTAGAAATGCCAGTTAAGGGACTGTTTTGTCTTAATGTTTTGGTGATTTTTATCACTTATTTATTGACAAATAATAAATAATCCCAAACTTGTAGTTTTAGAATAGCATATTTACCATCTGGTGGTTTATGTCAATCATGTGTTAGGGCATATAAACAGAAAAGCAGCACAAACAAATGTGTAAAAACAAATCTCGTATCGTTATAATAAGTATAATTTCACTAAATTTTGCAATTAAAAGATATAGAGTTCAAGCGAATAATAAAAAAGATGTCTTCAATTTATTATTTATAGATGACACATTTTAAATGTTAAAAGAAATGAATACTATAAAATAGCAAAGTATTGGATTTTGTATTCATTCATTGATGTGGATTAGTATCAAAAAATATAATGTTGGTTAAAAGTCGTAGATGAATGCATACAGAATGATTCCCATTTATAAAGCCTCAAAAGTTTTAGAAGTAAATAATATTCTTCCAGGAATCAATAAAAGGGATTAATATATGAATGAAGACAAAGAAACAGCCTCAAAACTAGAACTTCATTAAATCAATCTTTGTAAAACTGACCACTTAAAAATGCAGTGCTAAATTATATAATGCAGGTGTGCAAAAATATATTCAAAAGGCATATAAGGTTGTCACAGTTTAATACAGAACAAAGGAGTAGAATTTTCTCTGGCAAATATAAGTCATTGTAAAGATATATGCTTTAGTGGATAGTTGATTCATTAGAATTTTATTACATTAAAACACCCTAGTTTCTTCTTCTGATTATAAGTCCATAAAACAAAATTCTAATCTAACATTAAAAAGAGACCCTAAAAATTGGGGTAGAGTTGGTCAAGGGTGTTAAATTTCAGTTAGACAATGGGAATAAATTGAAGAGAGCTACTGTACAAGTGTGACTATCGTTTCTAACAATGTATTGTATAGATGAAAGCTAGTAGAGTAAAATTTCAAGTGTTCTCATCCCAAATAAATACTGTAAGTATGTAGGGTCATACATATGTTAATTAGTCCAAATAAGGCATTCCACAATGTATACGCATATTTCAAAACATCATGCACACTATAAATATATGCAATTTTGAGGTCTATTTAAAATTTTTAAAAAGAAACTTTATCACATCAGAATACTTTCCTGTATTCACGTTTAAATTATTCATGATGTATACCAGCTGTTTTTGTTTCTTTGTATGTTTTTTTCTTTATTTTTCAACCTCAGTTCTTCCTTTTAGATTGATTTTTACTCTCTGCATATTTCAGTAAGCTACAGTTAATATTTTTATCTTCTGTTTTTGACTGTACTCCAGTTTTAAAATATCCTGGACCTTATTTTCATTCCACAAAGCACAATGAGGAGAGCAAATTGTAACCACTACAATATCTGACCTCATGTTGTAACATACTTGAGTTGTCATTCCTTTGTTATAATGACAATTCAAAAATATTCTTCCTGCTAAGCAGTCTAAAATGTGTCACTTTCTTATAAGAACACTATTTTATCTACATTTATGTGAAATTTAATATATAATTTATCACTTCATTGCCACATTTAACAATAACATTATCCATAACCATTATTGTTTGATATTACTTAGAAAGTAATTAAAATGCTTTGTGAATATTTTATGTCAATCAAAATAAAAATAGGTAAAATTTAAAATCAAATACATTATTCAAAAGTGATGATAATTTTCCTATTAAAAATTAAATTTAAATTATTTTACATAATATTAGCATTATAAAAGTATCTTTAATAATCAATTGTTTTAAAATGTCATTCTTAAAAACCTTTTAGTTTCTATTACTGCTCACCCTATGGGAAAATCAAAGAACCACAGAACATTGAACAGACAATAGTGTTAAAATGCTGCCTAACAATTTTCTTCTGGCTAAGGTTGGCTAAATTCTCACCGTTTTAATAGCAATTTGAATTTACTACTTAAGTCTTTACCACTCTCTATTGAATGTGGTTCTAATGTTGAAAGCCTGTAGATTGTATTAATGATGTGAAGGTAAAATGGAAAAGAAAAGCTTTTTTAAAAAAGCATGTTTGTGACTCATTCTAAATATACATATATATGTATTTCTAGTTTCTTTATCTACAGCAAATTTAGAAAAAAAATTTTCAAATTTTCATTTTCTTTCTTTCAAAACCGTTTCCAAAATACAGTTACATGCTAATTAACAAGTTTTCTTTCTGTTCATCCCACCTTGTGTTATTCGTGCCTTGTTTATATATCATTAGTTACATGCTACTGTAGTGAAACATAATCAGGACCCTGAGCTACTCTCATAGACAGAAAAAAAAAAAAAAAACCTCTAGAAAGGTGGTATTTATAATCTCATATAGGTACCTTGAAAAAGTGTTGTCTGTTCTTGGCTGGGGGTGAGGGGTGGGGGTAGTCCAAAAAATATCAGTTAATCAGGAACTAACAAAATAAATCCTCAAATTGTAATGTCTGTTTTGAATAATTATGATATAGCATTCATTTAAAATATTTTAAAAGCATCCTGCAATAGAGAAGATAGCAAGTTTTGAATACTATGTCAAAAATAGAACTCTGTTAAGAGTGTAGAAAGACAAGCTCATTAAAGTGAGAGAGCAAATTGTTATACCTGTGTTTTTTTTTTCTCTTTATTCCCTAATCCCAGTATTTTTTTTTTTGTAAGATTAAAGGTTTGCCTCAAAAAATGTATCAGTACTTTTTAAAGACATCTATCACTTTCATGAAATCACTTACAGTATTTCAACATAGCTACATACTTAGGTAAATAATTTAGCTCCCTTTCAAAGTAGAGCCTATCCTTAGAGTCACTATCAACATTCAAGAAATGTTCATTATTTTTTAAAGAAAACAATTTATTTCTCAATGTTATATTTTAAATTTGGCTTAATTCCCTACCAGAATACTGGAATAGCCCATAAATACTTCATGTTTTGAGAAAACAAGATTTTGGATAATTTTTTTCTTGCATATGTAGTCACCCTGCACTACCTACTTCATCCTGTTAAGCCTTGGTGCCAACTATAAGAGCATACTGATTTGTAATAATCTATGGTAATAACTCTTCTTTCTACAGACATGGGAGCTCAGCCAGCAATCAATAATAAACATAAATATAAAAGAGTATATAGTGACAGGCAAAAACAAAATGTTAATTAGCAAGTTACAGTAAGTCCACATGTGTTTGCTATACTCTCTAAGGCCCAGTGGGAAATTCCCAGATGAAAGTTAAAAAAAACATATAAATGCGTATATAAATATAATATATATATATATATATATATATATATATATATATATATCAGTGTAAAATCAACTGCAAAGAAAAAAGATAAGGATTGAACTCTTTGTCTTGATCCTGACATAGATGTATTGATAAAGAGATTTATAGTAAAGTTTGAAATTATGTGATGTAACTAATTAGAAATTAGAAATAAATATATCACCAGCCATTGTGTCCAGTAAGAATGGAACAATGAATAGCCAAAGGCATAGTTTTGGCGTGTAATAAGACCCAGCCTGTCTCCATATATCATTAAGAAGTGAATTTGAGCAATAAACATTCTCAAAGATGTCTTGATCTGCATAGCTCCTCTGATAACCTGCAGGCCATGACAAAAGGTTGCCATTGTAGTACTATCAGTTTTGGTGTAGTTTATTTGATATATTATTGAAGCAAAAGAAAATTGAATCACACACTTGCATATGTACACACACACACACACACACCCACACATACACACAGATGAAGTCTGAATGTGTCCCCTCCAACCTCATAGGTTGTAATTGTAACTCCCAAGGTGATGGCATTAGAAAGCAGGACCTTTGAGAGGTGATTAGGTCATGGAGGCAGATCCTTCATGAATAAGATATAAAAGAGGCCCCAGAGTCAGGGTGCATTGGCTCACACCTGTAATCCCAGCACTTTGGGAGGCAAAAGTGGGTGGATCACCTGAGGTTAGGAGTTCAAGACCAGACTGGCCAAAATGATGAAACCCTGTCTCTACTAAAAATAAAAAAATTAGCTGGGTATGGTGGCGGGCACCTATAATCCCAGCTACTCGGGAGGCAGGGACAGGAGAATTGCTTGAACCCAGCAGAGGTTGCAGTGAGCCAAGACTGTGCCATTGCACTCCAGCCTTGGCAGCAAGAGTGAAACTTTGTCTCAAGAAAAAAAGAGGGCCCAGAGTGACCACCACCATGTGAGGTTAGAGTGATAAGACAGCTATCTAAGAGGAAGCAGGCAGGCCTATATCAGAAACCAAATCTTCCAACACCTTCATCTTAAATTTACCAGCCTCCAGAACGGTAAGAAATAAATTTATATTGTTTTTGAGATCCCAGTTTATAGCATTTTGTTATAGCACCCTAAATGGACTAAGACACATGCAACACACACAGACACACACACACACACACACACACACACACACACACACACACACACACCCCAAAGCGTTGCTGCAGCACAAATGAACGTAAAAATCCTGAGACACCTGAGTAACTGATTTCTCATTGGCCTTCCTTAATAACCTGTAGTAAAAAGTGAATACTAAGGAGTTTTTATATCCACAACTATGAGTCTCACACTCTGGTATACTTTCTATTTTGTATTGCTTTAAAAAGTAACTTGCTCCTCTTGGTTAGATTTCTCTAGATGTCTGAACTCTGAAATTATTTTGCTACTCGTATTTAGCCTTGAGACTAGAAGAACACTGCTCAACAATGCTAAATGATATTGGGGTTTATCATCTACTCTCCTTCTTGATCTTCCACATCTGCTCTTGTGCTGCTCAGTTTAACTTTATAGACTATTCTGAAAACTAATGATTCCTAAAGGTTAAGGTTTTCAATGAATATAAAGTCCTGAATATGAGTTTTCCCCTTTATAGTTTCATGGTCTATAATGAATTGCAGTTCAAACATTTTTTCTTACTTAATAATGAGGAAGGTTAAAGGATGTTTATTTCTTGTCAAGGCTTTATTAATAAAATCATTATGAAGCACAATCAAGACATCTCAAAGTTAGAAGTATTGGTGATTCTGCAGGGGCACACTCTCTGAAGGTATATTTGAAACACAAGGGAAGTGTATTTATAATTGATTATCTTTTATGAAATGATACAACGTAAAGTGTTTCATCATTCTTATTGAAATATCTGGTAACCTAGCACAGATTAAGCAACTGTGCTCAATTAATTAAATTGTCTTCTCAATTAAACAGTTTGAGAAATAGTAGTCTTATTAAACAGGATTTCAAAGCTCCAATATATTGGCAAAGTGAGCAATCATATGGACTCTCTTCTTTCATTACCTGTTTATATTCTTGCAATGTACTTATAAGGCAGAAATGTAATTACACCTTATTAAGGACAAATAGTTTCTCAGATCTGTGAAGTGATGTACTGAAGACCCTGAAGTTAGTACAGACCAAACTATGATACATGACAGCTTTTGGGTTTCAAAACTATCTCTCTTTCTATGATAAAATATTGCAAACTCTAATGTTCTTTTTAACAAAATGAAATCTATATTATAATTTAGATGTCTGAATTTGTGGCAGGTTTATACTGGTGCAAAATTTCACTGATTAACGTAAGTATGTATTAACAGAGCTATAGTTATTCAGTGAAAATTTTAAGAAAACAGAAATAAGAGTTTAATATCCCAAACTGGCCAATTACACCGTAAATAAATAATACATTTCTCCCTCTCTTTGTTTTGAATTTGAAAGTAGACTTCAATCATTCTAATTCTGCGTTCACAATAATGAGAATTAGAAGTATGTTTTATTTCTGCCGCTTTGTCGCTATTACCTAAAGCAAATTATTCAACTTCTCTAAGAATCAGGGTGTTCGTTTATTTGTAAATTGGGGATTACAATCATGCTTCATAAGTTTCCATAAGAAATCGATGTAAAAGGACAGGTAAAGTTCCCAGCACACTACTTGAATCCTGGTAAGTGGTTAATAAATGGCAGCTTTTACTATTTTTATTTTTGTTATTTTTGTTATTCTTGACCTTAAATCCTGGCATAGATACAATGAATGCGAATTAAGACATCTACCACATTGTTTGAAGATAATAAAGCTTACTGTCAATTAAAATCTCAGAGGACAATTTCTTTCTCAATATTGGGTTATTTCCATTTTCTATATTGTGATCCAGGAAGATGGCTCATATTACAAATATTATCATGTAAAATGGAGTGGGCCTTATTAATAACATGCTTATTAACCCTAGTGAAACACAGAACATTTATTAAAAGTAAGCAATGAGTAACAAGTGTTACAGACCACAGTTGGTCTTGGAAATAACACTGACATACACCAAGTTATTTGGCGATTTACATGGCTATTAGGTCTGCTCGAGTCTTTTTGCTAGGTATATATTCTTGCATGGATACATACTATCTTTGTAACTGTTAGTACACTTTCTGTCAACTCCTCAATATAAAATGTTGAAATGTCAAAATTCTAGCTCCCAACAAAGCCTACTCTAGCTATCAGACCTTCCAGAATCCACATTGAAAATCCCACTATATTTTCTGGAGACCTTAGTAATTAACTTCTGAAATCCTGTTCTCTCTTTTATTGATTGATATCTCTCTTGTTTTGTTCTGATAATTCCTTACTGTTTTTAAAGATGGTTATATGGTTTGGCTGTGTTCCCACCCAAATCTCATCTTGAATTATAGCTCCCATAATTCCCATGTGTCATGGAAGGAACCCAGTGGGAGGTAACTGAATCATGGGGGTGATTTTTCCCATGCCGTTCTTATGAAAGTGAATAAGTCTTGCAAGATCTGATGGTTTTAAAAAGGGCAGTGGCCCTGCACTTGCTCTTTTGCCTGCTACCATGTAAGATATGACTTTGCTCCTTCTTTGCCTTCCACCATAATTGTGAAGCCTCCTCAGCCATGTGGAAATGTGAGCCCACTAAATCTCTTTATCTTCATACATTACACAGTCTCGAGTATTTCTTCATAGCAGTATGGAAATGGACTAATATAGATGGGTAATAGCCACTGAAAAGATTTCTACTTCTATTTTAATTATTCTAAGCTAGGATTTGCTAAATATATAATTCTCTTCCCATATTTTCTTTGAAGAAAAGAAGGATCCATGCTTAAGAAATATTGAGAAGACATACACGTGGCCAACAATCATAGGAGAAAAAGCTCCACATCACTGATCATTAGAGAAATGCAAATCAAAATCACAATGAGATACCATCTTATACCAGTTAGAATGGCTATTATTAAAAAATGAAAAAATAACAGATAATGGCAAAGTTATGGAAAAAGATGAATATTTATACACTGTCGGTGGACATGTAAGTTAGTTCAACCATTGTGGAAGACAGTGTGGCAATTCCTCAAAGACATAAAGACAGAAATAGCACTCAACCCATAAATCTGATTGCTAGGCATATACCCAAAGGAATATAAATCATTCTCTTATAAAGACACATGCATGTGTATGTTCATTGTGGCATTATTCACAATAGCAATGACATGGAATCAACCTAAATGCCCATCAATGATAGACTGGTTAAAGAAAATATGGTACATACACACCATAGAATACTATACAGGCACAAAAACAAATGAGATTAGATCCTTTGCAGGGACATGGATGGAGCTGAAGGCCATTATCCTTATCAAATTAATGAAGGAACAGAAAACCAAATGTCACATGTTCTCACTTATAAGTGAGAACTCAATGATGAGAACATATGAACACAGAGTGGGGAACGATACCACTGGGTTTTGTTGAAGAGTGAAAGGTGGAAGAAGAGAGAGAACCAGGAATAATAACTAATGGGTATTAGGCTTACTATATGAGAGGCGAAATAATCTATACCACAAACCCCCATGAAACTAGTTTACCTATGTAATAATCTGTGCATGTACCACAAAATTAAATGTTAAAAAAAAAGCATTGTAAGAAAATAAAAATGAGAAACCCCATCTCTACTAAAAATACAAAAAATCAGCTGGGCATGGTGGCGCATGC